>NC_079523.1:3090091-3390091 GCF_003711565.1 Takifugu flavidus | reverse complement strand
TGAAGACAGGAAAGCTGAGCCGATATATCTGGCCCCAGTTATCAGGTGTCTGCACAAACTTGAAACATTCTAGTTTAGAGACCATCGAAACACTGAAATGTCTCAAAAGACTTGCTGTATTTCTGGTTATTTACCAGCACTTAGACAGAATACGGCCTGAACGGGACTAAGTGCCAAAGAAACCCCACTTTTTAAGAAGTCAATACCACAGGTACCGCTGACGTTTCCATTTCTTTAAATAAAATGTCCAACAACTATCTGAACATTTGTCAGGTAGTTTGTTTTAAGAGTGGATGGAAAAGAATCTGGTGATTTCACATATCAACCGATTGATATCCAGAGGTGTTAAACTCAGGACTGGCCGACCAACTCCGAACGCTGTCGCACGTTTAAACGCGCCGCCATCTCGAGGCATGTGTGGAAGACTGTTCGTATGACTAAGGACTTGTTTGGTATTCAAAAGGCTAACTAATGACACAACATGCGTCTTAGAGATTTAATACTTAGCGAGAAATAGAAAATTAATTCAATGAGATTCTAAATGGACTAATAAAAAGTCTACTGAGGGAGTGAGGTCAACGATTGGGTTAGATAAGAAACCTAAAAAAATTTCCTAATTCTTGGAAAGTGGAAAACTTGTGCTAATGGCAGCAGTATTAGCTTCCGGAGGAAAGTTCCCCACATTAATTCACAGACTGGGTTAGCGGCAAATGTTAGCATTATTGCCCCGAGAAGTACGATCCTTCCCGACTATGGGTCTGAAGATGCCTTTTGATTTTGTCAGAGCGGCTGAAGCATTTACCACACACGGGGCAGCTGTACGGCTTCTCCCCCGTATGAATCCTCATGTGGACCTTCAAGTGAGCCATCTGCGTGAAGCCCTTTCCACAAATCTGGCAGCGGAAGGGCTTTTCGCCAGTGTGGCTACGCTGGTGCTCCTGAAGTCTGCCGGATGAGCTGCAGCACTTCCCACACACTCCGCAGCGGTACGGTTTTTCCCGTGTGTGCACTTGGACGTGAACGTGTAGGTGCCCGATGTGGCTAAAAGCCTCGCCGCACACTTTGCAACAAAAGGACGACATGTGGGCTTGTAGAGGGGACTTCTGATGGGGGCAGTCCACAGCGTTGGCCGGTTGGTTGCGCATGTGAGCGGCCTGTCCCCTGTTACCTCCGGCTCCTTTGGCACCAAGCATCTGTCCGTTCTCCGCCCCGATAATATCTATGTTGTTTTCATTTGAGCAGTTTGGGTTGACAGTCGCAAGTGGCTGGGAGCCGCTGTTGGAGGACGTCGACCCCCGGTGGCCTCCGGCACTTTCCACCTTCACGTGCCTGGAAGGGCCTCGAGATCCGTGGTCTCTCTCCCTGTTCTCCACGCCTTGGTTCTGAGAAAGGGAGGAAGTGTGGGGGCCTTCCTGGGGGTAGTCGTTCCCTACCCGCTGGGGATTGAACATGTTCTCCGGTGTGTTGCATGCACCATGGCCACGGAGTTGATCATCTACTTGGTTGGTGCGGGGATCTCTCTTATCCTTAATCTGAATAGGGATGCGCTCTTCGTGGCCCATGCTGGGGCTCCACTCGCGCCGCGGATGCTCGCCATCCTCATCATCCAGCAGTGGCATGGATGGACGATCTAAGAAGATCCACAGACAAAGGGAGGCACATTTTTATGAATATATCCTGTACACATTTCACAAAGTCGGCAAAAGTAAAAGACATTATTGCTTTTCACTTAAACTCCCCAAAATACGGTCGCTGAATCATCTGATTTTAGATTTTGCGTCGTGGCCACTTGAGTTGTCGAACTAACAGAATTCCTTTTGGTTTTTTGGGGAAAACACATCTAGTATCCTTCAGAACTGACTGGGAACTCGTCAAAACACTAGGGAATGCATAAAAATCGATATTGATTACATTTGAAGGGACATAAGAACCATTCATAGCGGCTGCATTTGCAATATTTAACATATAGAAATATTTGCATGCGTAAACATCGAAACAAACTATTCCAGCGGTTCAACACACAAACAAGATGCTAAAGCTCTAAAGTCAGGTGAATCTTACGCCTTCCTTTTGTCCGAGTTCACTTTTCAGAGCCAGTAGGGGATACAATGTAATGGTGTTGCCTCAGAAATGCTAAACGTCTTCAAAAATGATAATAAATAACCGCTTAGCAGGTCGGCTAGACTAACTGGCTAACGAACAAAGGATGCTAACGCGGTAGCCGCTACACAACAAGCCCAGCTACCGTCAAGTAGCTCGTTAACAGCTAAAATTGACCTGCGGTGCCGTGCGATAACGCCGTTTTAACGAGATTTTCTGTCGTTTTCCTTTAAAAAAAAAAAAAATTCGCCACCACATCAACGCGGCTGGTGGGGCGCGAAGGAGCCAAATGTGCAGTTAGCTTCGAGAGGAGCTAACCTGGCCATATTTCAATCCCAGCGTCTCGCAGCTTGCGCCTTAGATGGTCGTTCTCCCGCTCCCGGATCGCGATCTCCTCCTGGTACTCTAAGATCGTATCCTCCACGGATTTATAGATCTCCTGCGCAGCAAGCATGAGGCGCTCCGTCAGAAAGACGTTTAGAAACTGCAGTTTGGTCATTTTTCTTGGGTTGCGCGGAGACCCTGCTACAATCCAAAATGGACCAAAGATGCTCAGCCCAGTCACGTGACCGGGAGTTGTTTCTTCTTCTCCCCCCGTGCTTGCCTCGAGGCCCGTGGGCCTCCCGTCACCCCGACACATGCTGCAGACATTCAGGAACAAACTCCTCAGTCGGCCTCAAGTAGCTGTTTTAGGCACATCACTCTCAAGTTAGAGGCCAGTTGCCCGATATGCCGCAACTTAGACAGCAACATACTTCATTGCATAAACATTTCCCCACATATAACCGGAGTTTTACAAATAACTGTGCAAAAAGCTTTCCTTGTCTTTAACATGACTCTATCACTGAGAACATTTTATTTTATGTCTTGTATTAGCTGAAAGTAGCATGAGAATGCATGTGACTGACAGTTGACCAAGGACACTTGTGAAGCTGCTGAATAAGAGGTGAATCTTTGTGACAAAGTCAGCAAGGAGGAGGACAGAATGTGAATACTGGGGAAGGAACGAGATTTAAAAAAATCAGATCACTCCCTTGTTTGATCTCTCCAAGCATAGTACCAGACACAATATTCTTGACACTGTAAATAGGGTCTTTGAAATCTTTAGATGTCATCAGACACATAGAGCAGGCATGTGAATCTTTCTGTGAATATTTATTTTTCTTTTTTCCCCGACAATACAGTCAGGATTAAAATGGTTAAGATGAATTAAATATACCTGATAAATGTGTTTTACACGAGTAGAACGACTGTATTGTCGTCATTATTATTTTTATTAGTAGTCATCATGATAGTATTATTAGCGTGTTTTTCGCTCACTGACCACTCCTCGTCGAAAGGGGGCGCAGTAACAGACGCCACAAGCGGAAGTAAAAATACGTCACTTTCTATCGCTCTCCACGTGTGACAGTAGGACACACATTATTCTAAGCACATCTTCAACATGAAGCGACCAAGTAAGTTTACGCATGCGATAATCTTTCTGTGGAATATTGGGTTATTAATACATTTAATAGGTTATTAAAAAATGTATCGACCGGCTGATCAAGCGGCGCTGACGCTTTTATTGACCGACGCCTTGCCTTCATGTTTAGGTTAAACTATCCGTTGAATCCGCGCTGAATAAATTATTTTTCATCCTTGTCTTTAGAGTTGAAGAAGGCCAGTAAGCGGATGTCATGTTCGAAACGTTATAAGATCCAGAAAAAGGTAAAGATCTTACTTCACAGTGGTTTAGAGCATTATGACGGAGGAGGCCCGCGTGGACCGGATCAAATCCCGTATTTTCACATGAGTTACTATATAGCTGCATGCTCTGGTTGCTGATTTACATTATGATACTCCGGATTAGGTTCGGGAACACCACAAAAAACTGAGAAAAGAGGCGAAAAAGAAAGGAGTGAGCAAGCGGGTGAAGAAGGACCCTGGCGTGCCGAGCATTGCTCCCTTCAAAGAAGAGGTCCTGCGAGAGGCCGAGCAAAGGAGGCAACAGGTCTGCTCTCATGTCCCCCGCTGAACAACTTTGCCTCCATGACAGCCGTTTAATACCTAAATAATGTGTGCGTTCATCTTTTTTTTTTGTAGATCGAGGAAGAAAAACAACGGAACAAAGAAGCTAAAAAAGAACAGAGAGCCCAGAAGAGAAAACAAACTAAAGAGCCTGGAAGCAAAGAAGCTGAGCCCAGTGCCAAAAAGGCTCGGCAGGTTCAAAACTCCACCAGTCCTCCGTCGTTTGGATTTGTTGTGCTTTTATTGTCTCACCTTCATGTTTGTTGGGTGTGTTTCCACAGGTGGAAAGGCAGAAGAATTCAGAAAATCAGAAAGCTGCCAACAGGAACTCCAATAAGCATCTTTGCTCTGAGTTAAACAAGGTAACACTTTCCAACCGCTTTGATTCTCAGAACAGAAATGTAGGACTCGAGTCATTGAAGCGGAATGTCCTCTCTACTGTTCCAGGTAATCGATGCATCTGATGTGGTGATAGAAGTGCTTGATGCTCGTGACCCCCTGGGCTATCGATGTCCACAGCTGGAGGAGGCAGTGCTACAAAGAGAAGGAAACAAGAAGCTGCTTCTGGTTCTAAGCAAAATAGGTGAATATATTTACGTCATAGTTCATCAAGTACAAGAGGGTTGGACTTGAACATCTTTTTGGGTTCTCTGTTGTAGATCTGGTACCAAAGGAAAACCTACAGAAGTGGATTAAGTGCTTACAAGCAGAGTTTCCGGTTGTGGCTTTTAAATCTTCAGCACAGCTGAGGACCACCAAAGTGGTAGGAGATGCATTTTACTGCACATCACAATAAAGTCAAGTCAAAATTGTCTGGGGGCTGTTGAGAATAATGTTCAAGGTCTGGCATCCTATAATGTCTAACTTAAATCTTGGACATGGCACAATTTCAGCTATACATATAGCATATTTTCTGTGCATATAGAAATGAAGTTCATTTCTAGTGTAATGGATTTTATGACTCTTTTAATTATTCATGTGTAAGTTGCGTGGAAGTGTAATAAATACTTTTAAAATGGAGGATTGTAATATATCAATTGTCTTCTGTCAGTGTACGAACATTTTTTGCCACTGTTTTCACTGGTGAAGATTTAATAATGCTGCTGCTATATGGAGGACTGAGAAGGTTGAACAGTTTGTATTGTGCTGTTTTAACTGGTAATAACCTCCAAGAATAACAAACAAACATGCCAGATATGTAGCTCTGCAAAAAGCCGAGCTAGAATGTGTGTTTGTAGACATAATATGAGCGAAATCATGTGTTTTGCTGATGTTATTGAAACTGTTTTAACTTTGTGTCTTTGCTCATGCTCAGCAGCGCTCCAAGAGGAAAAGAATATCCGTCTCTAATGAAATCCTAGACCAATCCAGAGCAGCCACATGTGCTGGAAACAACTGTCTAACGCAGATCTTGACAAGATTGGCTGCCAAAACAAAGAATGGTGCTCCGCTGAAAGTGGGTGTAGTTGGTAAGTACAACAAAGACCCGTTCCTGTCAACTCACCGTACCCATCATATTAACTGTTTGACAGCCCTTTTTTGTAACATATTTCTAATGTAGACAAATTGATGAAAAATATGTTTTTGGAATTCCAGGCTTTCCTAATGTTGGAAAAAGCAGCCTCATCAACATTTTAAAGGGGAGCCTCGTCTGCCTTTCAGGTGTCAAGAAAGGCACCACAAGGTGAGTCACTTAAACACTCGGATCACTTCAGTTGCATTAATTTTTATGGGACCTTTTTTCTTAGGAACATCTTAGCCTTTTTAGTCAAACATTGTCTGACGCCTTCCACTCAGATCCATGCAAGAGGTGAACGTTTCAAACACTGTGAAGCTGTTGGACAGTCCAGGACTGATCGCCTCACCAACCAACCCACAAGCCTCTATGGCTCTGAGGGGTCTGACGGCGGAGGAGGACACCAACGCTGCTCTGGAAGCGGTTGGCTGTCTGCTCAAGCAGTGCGACCAGACACTGGTAAGAATCTCCATCAGAAGAAACGAGGATTGAGCTTTTATATTTCATTTAATTGATCTTTCTTTCCCCAGATTACGCTTCAGTATAATATCCCTAACTTCCGGAACGCTTTGGAATTTCTGACCATGCTCGCCAAGAAGCGTGGATACCTGCAGAAGGGCGGACTCCCAAACACAGAGCAGGCGGCCACAGTTTTCCTGGCTGATTGGACCGGGTGATTACTTTTATGTATTTATTTTTCTCAGGAGTCGGGAGGCAGTTTTATTTTGGATATGAGGACAAAAATGTATTTCTGTATTTCTATATGAAGACTTCTAATCCAACTCTGATCCATGAGGAGAACTGCAGCGATACATTAGAAAGTAGAGGCTGCAGCCTAAACTCGGATATTGGTCTTTTCTCAGACCCAAGCTCAGCTACCACTGCAGAGGCCAGGACAGCCACTGCCCCCCTGCCTACGTGACTGATGATGTGGTCTCGAAGATGCAGGATGGCTGGGACCTGAAGGCGCTTCAGAAGGGCAATGAGGAAACTTTAAAAAGTACTATTGCTTTATTTAGCAGACCAGCACCACCGAATAGTTGTTAATCTGTCATGTGTAGGTAACATTGAGGATACTGAAAACCAACCATGACTATTATTTTTCGTGCATTTCCTGTTAGGTGTCAGGTTTCCAAACCTGTCCAGTAGTGTAACCTTCACCTCCAAAGGACCGACTGCAGGTCTGGTGAATGTCAGCGACATCCCCAAGGAAAGTCCTGCGTCCACAGAAAGAGAATTAGGCCAAAATGGAAACAATGAGGTAACTTTTCTGAAGTAGTACCGCTGCTTTGGTCTCCTGGAAATGAGGACAAAACTGCAAGTCTTGATTTATTTGTGAAGACTTCTAATCCAACTCTGATCCACCCTGAACCTTTCATTGTTTTGTAAGACCCTGATATTGACACCAAGCAGTTGTATTCGAACTTTCCCTATTGTTTTTCTAGTCCAAAGAAACTTCTGAGGAGCAAAATGAAGAGGAAAAACTCAAGGAACCCCCAAAGGCGTCTGTCAAAAGTAAATGATTAAAAAAAAAAAAACCACAGTTGAAATTCTCGATAGATTTTCACACCTTGTTTCTTTTCCCAGAGAAAACAGCCCGTGTTCATTTCAAGCCTGTCCCCACTGACCTAAGCCTGGCTTCAGACGACACCTATGACTTCAACACAGATTTTAAATGAGGACTTTTCTTTTGCAAGCGCTAAAGCGGCAGCTGGTCAATCTTAAGATGTGTTGAGGCTGAAGGAAAATTCACTTTCTCTTCTGCTGATGAGGGTGGAGTAACTCGTCTCCAACCACCTTTGGAGCTTCTGCTGACCAGTTGTTTTAGTTTTGCAGCTGATTGAAAAGAGTCGCTGCCACTTTGTGTAGGCATCATCCATTTTGGTGTCTGTATGTGGCGGTACACGTATTTAACCTGAAGATGCATCTTTGTTTAGCAACAGTGATGTGTTGCGACAAGTGCAGACCTGTGCTGTTTGTTTCCTTCCCCAGAAATGTCTGCCATCCTTTATCTTGTAAATAGGTGAATTGTGTGGACAATGAGCCGTACCTCCACTTGTTTCTGGTTCCAGTTGTCTAAGCATGAGCTCCATTTTAACAGTTCATGCAAAATAATGTACATAGACAAATAATAAAACCTTTACAAGTATATTTGCTGCTCCGACCTTTCAGAAAATCTGACTGCACAATAAAAAGCAGTTAAGCCTAAAAACCTGTTTGACGAGATTATTAAACCCAACTTTATTGCACTTTTTTAAAAAAAAATACATTTGTAATTTAAAAAAAATGGATCTAATTCTGCAAAACTTGTTACTGGTCTGAAGATAAAACAGCTGTGAAGTAATGATTAGGTGGGTTAACCCACTCGTACTGGTTCGACCTTAAAGATGAGCACACACACCAATGATGATATCAAATGTCACACTGAAAATGCAGAAATACAAATAAAACAAATGAGGTAAAAAGCATCTGATATGACGAGTTGAAATACGGTAAGTCAAGACCCATAATGACGGACCGCTACATTGATTTGAGGCACAAGTATCACCTCAGTACTTGTTATATATATATATATATATACACACACACAGTATAAAAGGCTATTTAGCTGCATGTGGCATGAAATGCTAAAACTGCACTTAAGATGTGCATGTTTGTCTCTAATACTGATCTGATGCAAATATTTGTACATAAAATATGCATCACATTTGAAATGATACTTGGAATTTTCTCTGTAGTGCATCAAAACAAGCTTGAGTGGTCTCTTAAAGCAGTGTGAATAAAACGTGTGTTCCCCATATAATAAAATACTGAGAGTACAGGAATAGTAAATTCTGTGTGGTGATGAAAACACAGTTCCGAGTGGCAAATATATATTTTGATATTTTCCTGAGGTATCCTGAGGTCCGGTCCAACCATTTTAGCTGTTATTTTTCCCCCGAATGTCTTCGAACGGGATGGAATTTCCCTGTGGGGTCTGAGATGAACCATTTGTCCCACACGTCAGTAAATGAGGACGTTCTCCCCCACGGTTTATAGTGTCCATTCCAGTGGAGGAGTTTGGCAGCTTTCACAAACTGAGGGGAGTAACGGTTTCCAGCTCCACTGGTGCCTGGGAAACAAAGTTAAGTGATGATAATTAAGATTGGAGCTCAGATTTTGTGACGTACTCGGAACTCAGCAAAACTTACCGAGGTGTCGGACGTGCCACATGGGGTCGATGGTGGAGTGACGCTTGTAGAAAACGATGAGCAGTGGAGGAGTCGTGACACTTTCTGCCAGTGTCTTAGTGTACAGATCTTCCCTGAGGGAATGGTACATTTAAAATGTTATTTCAATGAATGAAGAGAAACTTTATCTTTCAAAAAGACATGGAGCCCCGTTTCACCAGGACAAGAAACATACTGTGTGTTCAGCTCCATCCAGTGCTGCAGCTGCTGAGTGATGTTCTGGTTCTTCCACTCAGTCAGATTGGCAATGATGACACCAGGGTTAAAGCTACACGTGTTGGCTCTCATCCCCAGCTTTTTAATCGCCTCTTTCTTGAAATCCAAGAAACCTATATAATTATTCTATTATTTAAAAAAAGAAGGGGATTTATTATTTCAGCATTAAATTAAATATTTAGACAAAAATCCGACAAATTGTGCCGACCTGATTTCCCGCTCCTCGAACAATTCCCTTAGCAGAGGCAGAATCACAGTCATCTGAGAAGGCAGCCGCGTGTCCTGGTCGGATTTTAGTTTCATACAACTCCTGAATGTCTCCTGTATTAGAAGAAGCACAACATTATCTTATCTTACTGCGACAAGTCCAGAATCAATAAGTTGCCACATGAGTGGACATTTTTGAATGAAATGTTGCTGCCTCACCTTGTACAACAATATCATCATCCAAATAGATGGCTTTCTCTGCCTCAGGTAGATAGGCAGGGATATAAAATCTTGCAAAGGTTAACTGAGAATACACAGATGACAACACAATAACACACCAACTAAAAACAAGTGTGATCATTCATTTTCATCCCCCGATAAATTGGATTTGTTCTCGTACCGGTTTTACTGTTTCCATTGTCTTTGCATCTTTGGATATCCTCCCGCTTAAAAGTCCAGGCTCAAAAATAATTATCTTATAATTGACATGTTTTAGCTTTGTCTTACTGAGCCACGCCCTGATGGAAAGACAAACAAAAAAGAACAGTCATTTGAATAACAGCGATTGTTTTCAGCTAAAACCGATAATTATCAGCTCCTCACTAACAGTCCCAAGAGCAATAATTACATATTTGTCTGTACTGAATAATGTGTATTACATACAATCCTTTCAATTCAAGGAACACAAACACACAAAGCATTGAGCTGGGCTTACTTTAAGTGGTCCACAGTGTCATTCAGGGTAACAATGGTGAAGGCAACATTGGCTTTACTGTTATGGTAAACACTGTTCATAGCAGCAATCACAGCTCCAAGTCTATCTTCAGATGCAGTAATGAGGACAGGGATCTCCTCTCCTTTCCTCGCCATCTGGACCCTCAAATCTGGGGACAGCTCTGACTCAAAGGGGAGGACAATGTCTGCATCTGGATGGTAGACATGAGGTTTGCAAATCTGTTTACCAGGTCCCACTGCACTGAAGATTTGCCCAGTCATACACCCAAAACGTCATGAACATACCTGGGCTTTCCTTGTACAAAAATTCACTCAAATTAAGTAGATTTCGTTCAACAATGATAAGGAAGGCAACAGCCAGCAACACTAGGATGATCAGGTTTACTGAAAGACAAACACAGAGCAGATGGACGATGGCAGCATTATTTTCACAACAATGAGGAAAGTGCAGGAGAGAATATAAAATGGTTAATTTCATCAGTATCTTATTTCTGCCGTGCTATACAAAATGCATAGATAAAAATAAGAAACAGTCACCTTAAATCTTACTAACCTCTTCTGAATGTCATAGTAACAGCTTTATCCGTCGGTCCAGTCCGTATGATAAATACCATAGAATAACAACTAATAATAATTTTTTAAAAAAAATACAGTTGTTGAAAGGAGACCAATGTCTATCGAATGTCTAGATCATGAAGACTGGGTTCAGTTCGCCAGCGTGGCGAGCGCATCACTAAGCAAGTGAGGGAAAGAACAGTCACCTAATAGTTCTCATGCAGTATTCTGTAGAATAGTTGCAGCACTGAATATAGCTCTTAAAGCAAACAACTGGGCTGCAAAACCAGTAACCTGTACTGTGTGCACTAAAGCCAAACTGCCACCTCAATATGAACAAGTTTGTTTGCTGCCACAAATAGAGACTAATTGAGCTGCCTGTTCTAAATTCCCCATCGTTTCCATTTTCAGTGCATCGACGATGCCATATCACGCCAAACATATATGCACAACGGTACATAGAAATATAAAGAAACAACTGGAAATACGAGTTAACCATATTTATGATGTTAAAGTCATAAATTGAATCGAAACAGGCGAAGATTTGGCCAATCAAAAGTTTCCACTCGGCTCAAACTCAAATAGTCTACAATTATCAACAATTTTAATTATTTTACAATAAAATCATTATGCAATTAAAAACATGTGCGATCACAATAATTTCAAGTCATAACCCTCATGCCGATAATTTTACAACACTTTAGATGGAACCGGATGGGTCCTTAACAGCATGACGTAGCTTTTGTAACCGGAAGTCAGTTATCCGCTGCTTGTTTGTGCTCGCCAGTTATTACGTCCCAAGATGCTGTCGATTTTTAAAACAATTCCAACGCACATGGTAATAATCCAGTCATTTTTGTTTCTTGTAATATTATCGATTTATTCGGTTCGAAAAGTTTGCGTTTATATAAGGCGTTTATTCTGCATTTTATTGTTAACGGCTGGTTAAACTATAACATGATGTGAAACTATCACAAGGCGAAATGTTCAAACAATTAAGCAATTGGAGACCGGTTAAATACCGTATAATCCAAACCATTTGTTCTGGTGCATGAATATACGTTTGCGGTTTGTGCTAGCTAATGCACATCCTCTACTGTCTACTGCTCATGATTTCCTTTTCCCTTCTCATACTCTGTTTTGCAGGATTATAAAGGTCAGAAGTTGGCTGAACAAATTTTCCAAGGAATAATACTAGTCTCAGCGGTAAGCACGACACATGGAAACACGGTAGATTACCTTCCTTGTCCCCTCCATATATTAACCAACGATGTTGCACCTGCAGGTCATTGGGTTTGTCTATGGGCTGATAATTGAACAGTTTGGGTGGACAGTCTACATTGTGTTGGCTGGATTTGCTGTGTCCTGTGTGGTAAGTTGCATTTACTCAGTGCCATAAATCAGGGAAAACTTGTTGAATGTCTGTCTTTGGGAGTGTATAACATGCACAAACCTTTTGTGGAAGGCTCTGACTATACAGAATTCTACCTTTCCCCCCCTCTTTTAGCTGACCCTGCCTCCATGGCCAATGTACAGAAAGAATCCTTTGTCTTGGCAGCCACCCATTCCAGAGATTGGTGGGGAGACCAGCCAGAAACCTCCAGAAGGTATCAAGAAGAAGAAGCACAAATAATTCAGAAATCTTTCCACCGGTTGCATAATCCTCAACAATTTGAAATGACTTTACCCAATTTAATACTTTTGTCAGTCATTAATTGTAGTTGAAAATCCAAATAAACCCCTCATGTTTATTTTACAAATGTGCTGTTTGATTTGTATTTATTTTTTTTCCTGAGGTCTACAACATAAGAAATGGAAATTATTTTAACTTGCACCGATACACATGTCTAGATGTTTAAAAAAGGATTTATTGGGAATATTTAAAATGCCACAAATACAGGCACAGAGATGAATTCTAAAATACTCAAAGATTCACTGTTTGAAACTGAAAGGTATCAGAATTAAACACAGCATAAAAGACTTTGATGATCACATGTTGCATAGTTATTCAAAGAACATAGGAATATCTACATATTACTGATTTGCAAAGGAGTTTTAATCTACCTATTTACAAGGTTTCTACAACAAAATCTGTAAAAAATGCAACTGTAATTGAAGTTTATTCAGAAACAATAATGGAGATGCCACAAGTGCTTTTTGGGCATGAATCACAGCTCTTTGATCAAGACTGACATTTTTAATTGGCGTATTGTCAGTCCATTCTTACCATTGGCATTACAACTGTACCACGGAAATGTCAGGGGTTATTCTACAAGTCGCTAAAACCTCCCTAAACCTTAAAGGCAACATCCTCCAGAAACTTCAGCTGCCTCACCATGACAGCATAAGCTTGATACTTCTCATCACCCATACGGTGACGAAGGCATTGCTGTAATGACAAAGTGATGAGAATGTGAATTGCTTCCAAAGGTTTCTCGGTGAATTTCAGCAGAAATTTTCTTCCGTTTCTTCATTATTATTTACTAAAGTCCAACCTCTCTCTTGTTGTCATCTTCCTCTTCCATGATTTCCATGATGTTGTCCAGCAGCTTGATTCCCAGGCCCTTAACGACATCTGTCCTCAGGTGTTCTATGGCTCTGCGTATCTTGGCTGGGCCAGATGTGGAGCCTTTATGACAGAGATGCTGATTAGACACCAATCGGTCAATAAATTCTATAGAGGTGGTTAAAAGCATCGAACCTAACTGTATTTGCCTAAGGGACAAACCTTGTGCTTCCTCTCCAGACTTCCCGTGAAGTGCCAGAGTATCTCGGTACTTCCCGTTAAGCTTAAATTCAGGCAGTGCTGTCAGACCAAAGATGCCTTTGTCTGCCTCATTCACACTGTCTTCAATATCCATTCTCAAAGTCTGGGTCATCATCTGGACTAAATCCTGCATGTCGCAGGATTCAGCCTTCCTGCAGAAAATGAAGAAAGAAAAGGTAAACATCTTGGCAGTTGTATCAGATCGAGCATGGTTGAAGTTTTCCTTGTTTTGAGCCACACTTCACCTTTCCCTGTAATCCACATCTGATTGTTCAGTCGAACTTGTAGACGAGGTGCCCTCATCTTCACCCGACCTTGGCTTCGGCAACCTGCTTAGCTGTACATAAACACTGTTCAGACGGTTTATCGCAGAGACTGATGCGTTGCCCTCTGTGTCGGTACCTTACTGCTGGTGGTAAGATCTGAAAAAGATCTCAAAATCGGGGCATAGTCGTGATCATCCTGGATGACATCAGAGTGCGGCCTTGTAACAAAACCTGTAAAACAACAGCAGTGTGTAATTCTATACACACTATAAGGAGCTCTAAATGCTTTCTGAACAGTATCTCTTCAGCTTTTACATTCTTTTCCTGTTCCAATAACAATGATCTATTGAGTAGCCACTACCTGTGGTGTTGCTGGTACTCTCCTGCGATTGCCTCAGCCTTCTCCGCTCTCTGGCAGTCAGGGGACGATCCTGAAAATTGAATCCTTAATTCATTTTGGTCTGACATTTGCTCTCACGCAACACGGGTAATTGAAATCACCAGGATGATTACTGGATGCCATGGCGACGGGGAAGCGGTACCTTGATGTTGGGGACGTCTGACACTGATCTGGTAACTGGATGATGGAGGTGCTCATCTTTGAGAGTAATAACATCAGGTGAACTTTTAACACCGCCACCTGTGAAAATAGCAGGAAAAAGAATGTTGACTGTTGAAATTGAAACTCTCTAACTCTCGTTAAAAACCACGCACATAATCCCGCCTATAGCTAACCAATGTGATCGATATAGTAGTTTAATGTGACAGCGCCCACCCGTTTCAGTGGAAATCTCCTGTGACTTTTTCAGCCTTCTCCTCTCCCTAGCAGTCAGACGATCCTGTAAAAAATTGGTATTAGCAAATAAATATAGAGAATCCCAACGTTAACACTTGTGGACAGGGATCATAGAAACAACATAAGCCAAATCCTGTCCTGTTGCAGGGAGCTTGCTCACCAGTTTTGGTGCCAGGAATACATTATTACAGGAACCGGGTGATGAGATCGTAGCTGCACTTGCATTCTTGCCCTCTGGGCTCCGTTTGCTCTTCCCGCTGCCCTCCAGGTCAACACTCACGGTGGGAAGTGGAGGTAGAGCTCTCGGTGCCTGAACAAAATAGAGGGAAGAAAAATGATTACAAATTGAAAGAAATTAAACATTTCAATTCAAGTAAGTGCATCTTCACCTTGTCCTCTATATTCTCAGCTGCTGGTCCTGCGCCCCTCCCTCCGTGCTGCTGCGGTGCAGCCGTTTCTGACGCTGAGGTAGATTCCTCCTGAACAGATGCAAATACACAGGATTTATCTTTACGAGCCCACAAAAAAAGCCCAAAATATCCTCAGTGTTTACTTTGTATTATCTAAGATTTTCATTTCTATAATTTGTTCGTGCTCACCACTGCAGGAAGTGGCTCTAATAGCTTTTCAGTAGATTCTAGGCTTTCCTTTAAAGAGAAAATTAGGGTAAATAAATAATAAATAACAAATCATAGCTTCATAACACATCATCTTCTGGGACACTCACGTGCATTTCTGATGGATGGTGTGATGGAGCACCTTTAAGCAGAGTCACAGTGTCGTTTGTTATGGTTCTACATGTTTTCAAAGCCAGTCCAGAAACTTTTACATTGTTATCTTTAAGTAAGTCCGTGGTATTATCCTCATTTGTGGTCTGTTTTTCTTGATGGATGTGTAATCCTTTGGAAACACACTCCTCTCCTTCCTTAATGTCATCACCTGACAGAGACTTGAGATCCAGTGGAGGGTCAACAGAAGGAGCGGAGGAATCTGGTTTCCCTCTTCCCTTGTTGTGACTCAGAGCCTGAGAGGGTGACACACCCGACTGTGAGCCCTGCAGCTCTTTCTTCCTCAGGTCCTCATCCATATCAATATTAATGTTGCTGATGGTTGCCAGGGAGACAGAGCTGGCTTTGAGAGCATCAGGCGAGGAAGGTTTGGGCGATGAAGCTGCTTGGACCGGAGTTTCCTCACTGACGCTGTTCCATGCTTTGCGCTGGTGTGATTTCTCTTCTTTTCGGAGCTAAAGAGGAAAGAACCTTAGGTTAGTGACAGATGACCTTTCTAACATCAGAGCAACAGAGGTCAAACACACCTGTTTCCCTCCAGCCTGACTTTCACATCTGGCACTTTTCTCACGTTTTGGCGGAGATGTGACTGATGATGCAGCGTTGGTATTGCAGTCTACACTGCTCACTGTTTTCTTTTTAGATTTAGCAGTTTTTCTGGAATGAACCACAGCAGATATATAATTATATGGATCTATTTATGATTCTGCCTATTGCATATTAGTAAAAAAAGGCAACAAAGAAGAGTAAACAAAATAAACCTTCCACAGTGATAGCATTTAAAGTAATATTAGTCCAGTTTTAATGTAAATAAGAGCACCTGGGTAAGAATAGAATGAATGACACTATCACCTACTCTTTAGTAGCTTTGAGGAACAGCGCGATCTGTCCCTTGATGTAGGGCTGCCGAAGGATGACTTTGACATCAGGCCTGTCTTCGGGTCTCTTACACAGCATGCATTTTATCAGCTCTCCTAGGTGTGGATCGTACTTACTGGGCATCTGCGGCAACTAATGAGAAAAACAGAAAAATACCTCATTGTTAGAGTTGATGTAATATTGAGAGAGGAAAAAAACCAGCACCTGAGCAGTCTGAATATAAAGATCTATTTAAAGATGAAGCGCACCTTTCCTTGTACAATGCGATAGACCAGTGAGTTCATGTCTCTGGCATTGAAGGCATGTTTCAGTGTGGACATTTCATACACACAGCAACCCAGGGCCCAAACATCAGACTAGAAAAAGAAATCAAATTTAATCTTTAGATCATCCCTGTAAAAAAATAAAATCAATAAAGCTAGGATACCTTGTGATTGTAGGGCTTGTTTGAGAAAAGCTCTGGACTCATGTAGTAAGGGGTCCCTATAAGTGTGCTGGCCATATCATTCTGGTTCTCCAATACTCGGGCAATGCCAAGGTCTCCGACTTTTATGATGTTAAGCTTTGTCAAGAAGATGTTCTGTGTTTTAAGGTCCCGGTGAAGAATGTTCCTTCCATGCAGGTACTATAAAACAAAGCACTCAGAGCACTTGACTTCAGACATCCTCCATGATCCTCATTTGACATTATTTGTGTCCCCACATACCTCCAGTGCCATGGCTATCTGGACAAACCACTCCACCACCTGTCTCTCAGGTAAGAGTTCCCCTTTTTGCTGCTTGAGACGATGATACAGGTCACCACCTTCACAGAAACCCATCACAATGTAGAGCTGGCAGTCCTCTCCCTCCCAAGACTCCCTGTATGTCACAATGTTGGGATGTCGCAGCTCAGACAGAAGCTGCGCCTCCTGCTCTGCAGCACGCCGTTCTCGCTTGGAGGAGGTGATCAAATTCAGCTTCTTGATAACATACTGTGGAATAGCAAAGATGTGCAGTCACGCTGCGTATTCTTGTGAAAAGCATCAAATTCCCAGTCAATGCTAATCTATTAAGAAGTGATCCATTAATGAATGAGCACTTGTAAGTCTTGAAATCCTGACATAGGAGATCAGCAATTGTAAAGTACAAGTCATTTCATGTATTATATGAACCAGGTCTTACTAAAATTCCCAAATCCCATGTGAAATTCCCAAATCTCACTAATGTCTACGACAGGAAGCAAATCACGGTTTCAAACAACTTCAAGGTAAAAGTTATTTATTTCCCGCATTCCTGTCTTACCTGCTGTCTGTCTGTTTTGTGTTTCACCAAGTTCACCTCTCCGTAGCTGCCTTTCCCAACAACCCTGATGGAAATGTAATTATTCATCATCTTTTTAAAAGGTGACTCCGTCGGATCATTACGCGACACCTTCAAGAAAAAACACTGCTTTTTAAGTCGTCACATTATTCCGGCATCACAGTCCAGGAAAGGAAATCCGTTCGGGAAAAGTTGGCCCTGGTTAGCGCCAGCTATCAGATTTGAAAACATATGAAATCAGGAACAATCAATACATTTCGTCACTAGGCAACAGTCCGCCCTCACCATACCAACGATGAAGAGAGGGTCCGAGACCCAAACATGCCTCTGTTTGATCACAGCGCCCCCTGCGGCGGATAGAGGTCACTGCTACCGGCTTAGACAGACAGACAGACAGACAGACAGACAGACAGACAGACAGACAGACAGGCAGGCAGGCAGGCAGGCAGGCAGGCAGGCAGGCAGATAGATAGATAGATAGATAGATAGATAGATAGATAGATAGATAGATAGATAGATAGATAGATAGATAGATAGATAGATAGATAGATAGATAGATCGTGTTCTACCACATTGACCACTAGATGGGGCACTAAACTGCAGAGAGACGCAGAGACGAACACTTTCTGCCAGGATCGTTCTTATATGTATCAGAATTAAATACACTAGTATTCAGTCTTTTTTAAAAAAAAATCTTTTATTTTAAAGTTTGCACTCTTTCCCAATTCTAAATTTTACTTCACATTCAATACATTAAAATGGGACAAATACTTGGTTTAGGAAGCTCCATCTTTTCATCCAGTGAACTACGCAGCACTTTACTTACTCTTACTCTATGTTTTGATATAGTTTATCCAGTACTGCCTATTTTTTCACCTGCGCTCACATCAAGTTACCTATACGAGACATTAATAGTGGAAACAGTGATATTTTACCACACCTTTAGTCATAAAAAAGTTTTGTTGCACCATGCGCCTTTCTAACCAAAGTTCATCGTTTACGGGCTCGCGTGTGAAAGGACCGAACCAATTAGGTCGTAGAACCTTTTACCTGCGCTCCATAATTCCAAAGCTGATTGGTCCGCTTCCCCTTGTTGCCCCGCCCACCTGTGCGATGACGCAGGCAGGAGCGCTACTCGTGAGGTAGCCGACAGAGTTCAGACTCCGTGCGGGGACAGACAGGGACGGACACCGGAGACAGGCGCAGGACGCATTTGACGTTCACTGTTTGTTCAGGTAGGGTGCTGCATGCGAAGAAATGTTTACTTATGACCTTGTTGTTGTGTTGTTTTAATATTCAATATAAAGGGCCCCTCTGTTCTAATAGTTCGTTTAAAGTCAGCTGAGTTTGTGGTAAGATATCCCCATGTTCTGTATTATTATTATTATTATTGTTATTATTATTATTATTATTATTATTATTATTGTTGTTATTATTGTTATTATTATTATTATTGTGTGTATGTGTGTGTGAAAAAGCATCAGCCTTTACCATTAACATTATATAATTCAAGCTCTGTTCTGTTTTTCCTCACCCTTTTCCTCCTGAACTCTTCATTTCATTTAGCTGTTCTGTCAGTTTATCAGCTAATAAGCGTTGAATGATGTGACAGAAGCTCCATTCTCAGGTTGCCGTTAGCGATTCTCTCACTGAGGTTGTGGAGTCAGTTGACCTCTATAGAAAGGATCTTGGTTTTCTTTTGCTTCCTGTGGAAATTTCACAATTCTAAACAGCTCAAAACAACAACAGTTGCGTCATTGTGCAGCTCACATCACTGAAATGGACGCTGTTTCGGCTTTGCGTCTGCACATTTTTGACCATTCAGAATGTCACTTAATTTCGCCAAAAGTATTTGGGCTGCCATAAGCGAAAATTTTGGGTGGGATGTATGTCTGCTGGTGTGGCTCGTGTCGCCACCATGACAGTACAATGCGGTAGACCTGGAGCCGTGCACACGGACAGTCTGCCAAGACAAGGAGAGAGTTTCAGCAGCGACGAGATTTGGGCATGTTCACAGACAAAAGAGGGTGAACCTCGTTTGAGGGTTTCTGCCCAGCACCTGTGTGAGCCGCAGGCCGGCTCAAGCATTAAGTCACTTGCACGTCTGACTGCGTGTGTGTCCACTGTAGTGTTTATCCGTGCTACCGAAACATTCTAACACCGTGTAAATTCAATTTCACAGTCCATGTACGCGTGTTAACGTCACATCATGTCGTCAGTGTCTAACTGTGGTCGTGTGTGTATGTGTGTGTTTCTTCTGTCCACTGCTTATCACAGGAATGGGAAACCAGTGAGTATCTGTAAAGCACAAACGCGGTGAATGCTGCATGTCATAACCTTCTCTGGGAACATGGTTATGGATGGTGTCGTGCATCTCCCCCTGTTGAGCCTCCTCATCCCTGTTGTTTCTTGGGTCCTCAGCAGCTCATCTTCAGCTGTTTGCAGGGCTCATATCATCAGCGGGACCTACTGGGTTTTACCCTGCATTCATTTTTGCATGAGTCTCTCCCTTCTCCTCTCCTACCACATCAATGAAAGGTGTCCCTCTTCCTTGCCACCTGCTCAATTGCCCTCATGACTATAGTTGTTTTGACACGTTGCCTGAAGTCCAAAGTGAAAATGTTGTGGAAATGCCCAGATGTTTGCGTCGCCGAGGTGAATGTGAGTGCCAAGACAACTGACGGTGCACGTGGGTATTATCTTTGGGTCTGCTGCTTCTCGTGAACTTCACAAAGGATCGCAAGCAGGCACAAGTAAAGTTGATGCATTCAAACGGGTGTTTACATCAAAGACCTTTCAGGGCTCAGCTTCTTCCATTGATGGCGCATGAATCACCACAAATTTCCATTTGAGCAAGGGGTGGTGCTACAAATGGGTCGTGCAGTATGTGAGAAGGGCTTTCACTGTTTCCTTCCTTCACCCTCGAAATGGCCTTTTGTTGTTATTCCATTTAAGCACGATGGTTAAAATCTTAATATTTATATTTAGGGTCTGTGAAAGGACAAAATATGACCAATATTATGTTGTAACCAAGTGCTTTATTTTGAAATACCTATAAAACGAGGACGAGGTAAATACCATGTTTGCAAACTAACATTCAAGCTGGACTATTTGTTTGCTGACTCTAAGTTATGATCTTACATTCCCAGCGATTCATGTGCTCTGCAGACGAGATGTTTTAACCCTGCAGAAGGTGCCGTTCTTGTTGTGGTGCCCTGTACTCGTTCTTCATCCGTGCGCTTTGACCTACTCTGGCTGGCTTTCACTGAAAAACGTGGAGGGGAAAATCATGAGCTCATTTTACAAAGAATGAGTCTGGTGTCAAGTTCAAGATGCCCTCAGTGTATTTTCCCTCGCTTACATTTGAGCAGAAGCCAGAAGTCACCGTGGCAGCTTCAGTCCGCATCTGATAGAACTTCCTTTCATTGTTTCCTCTAACATCGTTTAATTGTAAGCCGATGCTTTATTTAACCACACTTCCTTTTACTATAGTAGCTTTAACTGGTGCGTAAACTGCAGAACAGGAAGTAAAAAACGAGTGGGGGTGGGTGTAAAGTTAATTCGAGCTTTATTTCCTATATAATAAATCCAGTTCACAACTCAATTCTACGCCGGACAATTAGTTGTCAGTACTTTGGTGTCTAATGACATTCATAATGACCTGTAGTTACACAGAATAAAACCGTGGCGTGCATGTTATCAGCTTATACTTACACCACTGTGTACTAAATCTGTTTCCAAAGGACAAACAAGCCGACAGCACGCATGTGTGTGTGTGGGTTTAAATGGCCACACAGAAATCAGCCATCAAAGTGACCACAACAATTTCTTTCCCACCCTCTGTTGGACACTAAAGCAATTTAGCCTCCAAGATACCGTAGCAGCCCATTGGGGTTTCCATGACAACAAGTATAAAGCCAGCATATGTGTGTGTGCAATGGCTGCCTTAAACCTGTTAAATGTTATCTTTACATGATGTATGGGGATTTCCGTCCCTCTTGTGAAACTTTAAACATTACTTGTATTTGTTCACCACATATGAGATGTCACATGTCCCAAATGCAGATATTATGCAATTCATACTGAATATTTCAACTAACCTTTCCGCCAACTCACCTTGCAACCAAGACAGTGGCAACACCCAAAGCTGCACGCTAAAGTCACATAGCAGCCAAACCATCAAGCTCGCTACCACAATACATTATTCAGAGTCATAAATTCAAATATACGGTATGGCGTCCTGCCTGGTGCAGTGACAGCAGCCACCCTGTGAAGGAAAACACCTCTGAACTGGTGTCATTAACGACGTTACCCTGTTGTCTTTAAAAATGGCTCCTGTACACTCCCGAACAATAGGTTACATCATCTGATGAAGTTGCCAGGCAGGCAGCAGGAGCAGAGGAGGGGTGAGGCGCGCCGATATGAACCAGGCTATTTTAGTCTTCCAGGTTTTGTCTTACAGCCACTTAGTGAGTTCAGATGATGATAGCGGTGACAGCGGCTCTCGCTCGGCGCTCCCACTCCGGAGAATACAAAAGTCTCCGAGCATTAGATGGTGATAAATAACGCAGAGAAACGATTGAAGACGAGTCCCCAATCGTCAAGCAGTCGGGGGTTTGCTGCAGGCGGGGGATGTTTTGATAATTCCGGTGATAATTCCCTCTTTGTTCTATTTATCCCCACTAGTATTGTTTCTGACCATAACAACAAAAAGATGCCGCTGGGTGACGATGGCCATGCCTGGAAAACAAAGACCGCAGATGTGAAAGATCACTACGACTTCAAAAAAGTCCTGGGAATGTAAGTATGTCAACGCCGACACCAACGTTTGTTCTTTCCCTCCTGTCAAATGGCTGAATCATACGGTGATTTGTTCATTCCCGATGACCACGGAGGATTGTGTTTATCTTCACGACCTTCTGGACGAGCTTTTTAACGTGGAGGCCGGGGCAGTCTCCACTCCCCTCTGCTTCTAACAAGCTCTAATTTAGAGCTCCTCTCCAAATATGCGAGTGTAATAAATTCTAATGGGAGCCTGATGTACAAGCATTCAGTACAGAAAACTTTTCCTCACTGTAACTTTTCTTCACTGTAAGTCAGACCAGGACGGTCAGTAACTTAATTTATGTCTAATTACAGAAGAGTTTTATGCCGTCCGCGGCTATACTCAGCAAAACTGACACTTTTATAAATGTAATGATCATTTTGAGTCATAATCGCTGTTTTTTAATATAGTAATATAGATTTAGGGAACCCTCCAGGGATGTATTTCATGGACCTTGTATCCTTGTGTTTATTTTTAAATGAGATCTGCCTCAAAATAATAAAGTCTGTCTTTTCTGTCGAGACAAAATGATCCAATAACATTGTTTGGAGACCTAATAACCTTTTCAGTTGGATAGTATTGTAGCAAATGCTTATTGAGGCTCGTACCATCAACTGTTGCCATTATTTTTTTTACTGCAACAAACACGAAGACGCCGACGTTCACATTTGTGCTTATATTCGATATGATTGTAGACGTGACCTCAAGAGATGTCACAGGCAGAACAACAGCGTTACAAGCGCCGCCTCAACAGCCGAGCTCGCTGACACGAATTTGACACACTTCCCACAAGTGAGAGTTGTCAGCGTGCACGTATGTGCGCTCACAAACACGCCCTCAAGCCTCCAGCAAGTCGCAGGTTTCACAGCAGGTGTGAAAAGTCAAAAAGAAGCAATTTTACACCTGTGTCAGACATTCCAGTTCAATAGAGAATTTGGTTTTATACTTGACATTAACAGAGTGGCCTGAGAGATTATAAAGCATGAGAAAAGGTGTCATTACAACAGTAATAACAATCCATATGTACAGTCTGTTACAAACTGAGTGTAACTTTTATTTTTCTTTATCGTGCCACAAAACATTTTATCTATTTCATGGACTATTTATCTATCTAAACATTTTCCACCCAATAATCCTGAAGTAACAGCTCTCTGGATTCCAGACACTCCTTACCCCACTTTCCAAGGACCCTGGGTCACTTATCAGACCTTCAGAACAAAGGTACAAAGGTCAGAGATGTAGACCACTCCTCTTTGGTGAACAGTTCGTTAAAACCAGATATATAGCAAAGGCCAACCACAGAAAGATCAAAGTAATCCCAAACAGCGAAGAATCAGACAAGAGGTGCACATAATAGGTCCATTTCTAAATAATTTGAACAATATAAGCTGTAAAAGCAATTATGGGACCAGCCATGTGGAACATTCCATCACCAAGAAATAACCTTCCCACTGGCCTCCTGGGTAGATGTACCTGTTCCCCATTTTTCCCATATATTTGTCATCATTCTGAAGTTTTAGCATGCAACGCTTAAGTCAATGAGCCTTTTAATCTTCATGATGCTTCATCATAATCGCTGTCATTAGACCGCCTGTTTATTGAAGGTGTCTGTCGTGATGCACCTTGTACACACACCCACATCCTTGTTAGCTTAGGATTTAGCTGTATAAACACCTGCTGAAACCGAAACCTATCTTCAGATTTCACCAAACCACAATTAGCCCCTTCAGAACGCATCGCCGGGGCTGCCGGGCAGGCTGAGAAGGTTTGTCAGAAGAGCTGGTGGAGCCGGTAGCTCTTAAAAATACAGAAACCTGAACAGAAATGACACATGTCGCGTGAACTCTGCAGTGGCTTCATGTAGTGACGACAGAGCCAAAGTGAGGGATTGAAGCAAAGGAGCCCATTGCTTTGATGTTCTGATGGTTTGGATAGGAGGTCAGATGCTAGACCCCCTAACGGAAAAGGCTGGAAAATGGTTGATTGGTCAGTAACGTTTCGTTAATCTAAAGTCTTTGATCGTTGGTTCCATGATGGAAAAAAGGATAAACGCAGGAGAAACCTGGAGGAAAGAGTCCCATCTGTTCCCTGTCGTCTCTCCCTCATCCTTCTGTTCCTCCTCCTTCCCCCTCCTTGACACCGAGCTTGTTTATTGAGAGATCGCCAGCCTACCGCATCACTCAGCTGTGCGCCACATTCATTTGACATTGCCGGATTGTCGTCGTGGTAACAACAGGAAACACTTTCCATAATGGACTCAAACAGTCTCTATGGAAACAAAGTTTTTTGATCTGCTATTTATAATCCACAAAGCGGTGCCTGTGCTTGGCGGGTTCCTCGTCCGCTTTAGCAAAACGGGGGGGAAAAAAGTTTGTAAGGTTCCGGGGTAAAGACGCTCCGTTTGGGATAGACGTCGCGATCTGTGGCTGAGCGGACGTCATTAATTGGTTCTCACAGGAATTGAGTTCTTTCACATGGAAGTCTTCTGTGGCACAAACACGGGTTCGGGTCTTGTGGTGTTCTACTGGCCTGAGAATCCAGCTGTGGCCACATGTTTTGTAATCAAAGCAGATGGGAATTAATGGCACACAAACGGGATCAGCTCAAATCCTCTTCGGCTTTCATTCCCTTTTCATTTCTCTCTCTCTCTGTCTCTCGCCTGCTTTCTGGCTGTTTCCAGCTGTCTCCTCGCCGCACGCTCGCATCACAATGTTATCGACAACAGGAATCAAAAGACAGTCAGAAATGCTCTATTTTTTTTCCACGGCTATGCCCGCTCTCACACCGGGAGCTAGCTAGGGAGGAAATTCCTTGCGTTTCATTCCGGAGTGCCTCGCAAAACCGGGAGGAGGTAGAGGCCCAGAGTAGGACAGCGTGGGTGTAATCATTTATAATCAATATGCCTGATGGATCGGCCTCACCTCGCTCTGGGGCGTATTTGGGGCAGTGACCCAGTAGGCCGTGCCCTGGTTAGATTAGCTGTTAGCTTCCATTGATTCTTGCCTATGATATGTTTAATAAATAACTCTTCTTTTTGCTCCAGTTTCCCTCAAGAATTCCTTGTTAGGCCAGAATCAGTGTTTTTTTACTTTTATACCAGAGCCCAGACGGTCGATGAGACGCACCCACCGCTGCCTGCTGGGCTTCAACCATTGACCGGGCTGTTAATGGGCTGGGACACAGTCCTCCAGTTGAAAGAGGAACCTTTTCCTTTGTGTGTTGTTGGACAACCATCCTTCCTCTATTACACAAGTCTTAACGCCAACCGCTGCCGAGGTTGCAAATCTTAACCTGATTGATGCTTTTGTACTGACAAGGTTGTCTGTGATGGTTTTCATGTGGTGTTGCTCTCCATCCCAATTAGGGGATTTTCAGTTTTGGAACTTTAATCCTTCCACTAACAATCGTTCAGGCGCTATTCCGGTCGCTCCGTCATTATTCACGCGCTTGTGCACCGATTCCAAGACGGATCAATCCAGAGTGACGAGCAACAACCTGGTTCAAAAACAAAACAGCCACCTTTTATGGAGCAGATGAGTCTCCCAGCGTGAGAGCTGTCCCGCCTCATCTATTTTTCATCTCGCTGTATCTGCGCTCCTCCCTCACTCTCCGCCTCAGCTCCTCGCCATTTAAAGCTTTTGATACCTTTTTTTTTTTTCATATTACGGCGCCATCTAATCATCTTTTAGCCTCCGGGTCTCTAAGCTGCGGGACAAGATGTCACTAAGAAGTCTCAGTGGAACTGGAAGTACAGGACAACACGTTATTGTGTCACGCACTCATAATTCTCTTAGGTAGCAATAAGTCCGACCAGGACGCAGGGGTAAGACTTGTGGCCCGCCGCTCCCTCCCTCTGTGTATTAGACGCTACAAAATGCCTAATAAATGCATGTGTTTCCCCAAGTGATCCGTTTTCTTGTCCAGTCTGGTGGACCAGAGCCGAGCCTTCAGCCCCCGTGTGAGAAAAATGACCCAATCCGGAATATTCATCCCAGATTACGGCATCCCGGCCCCTCGGTCCAACCCTGACCTAAATCCAACAAAAGGCTGCGTCTCAGCACAGCACAGCTTAGCATGGCATGGCCTGCTGTTCCTGGAAAACACACACACCCTCACACACACACACACACACACACACACACACCACACACACACACACACACACACACGCACACACACACGTTTTCACAATTCAAACCTTTTCATTTCGAAGTACACATGCAGACTTGTAATAAACGCCTTCATACCTCCTCTCTCTCCTATTATTTTGTCAAACTGCCCATATTTCTGTCAAGCTGTCCACATATGACTCCTTCTCTGCGGCTGTTCTTCAGTTTTGGCTCTTTCAAATCCTCGGGGAAGCGTGCTCTTACAGCTCCCGCACAATCTGCGGTGCCATTTTCTGAGGGTTTAATCGTGTGTTTTAAAGCCCCCCCCCCAGCGGTGTAAAATTTGAATTTTGAGTTTTCGCTTCCGTTGACTTCAGACGAACTCGCTCAGTGGGTCAAGAGGTGCACGCAGGCAATTTCCAACCTCCTCCGATGAGGCACATCCTCGGTCGACATTTTGCGGCTGCAGCCGGGCTGGTTTGACCTTTGTTAGCACACAAGGACTGATGCTGGTTTATGTTTCCCACTGAAACGGTAATCCACAAGCTGTCTGAATTATGCAGCCTAATCTCTTCAGAGGTATTTCTGTACCTGTCACACACTTTATAGTACCGCATTAAAGGACCAAGTGTGCACAGTGTAACGTCCGTGTTGTAAATGTTGTCAGGTGAGGAGAGGAAATGTGGTTCCATGCTGCAGAACTGCGTGTTTGGAAGGCCCACAGAGCAAAGATGGTCTTTCTGTGTTTGGGAGCCAGAATCGCAGTTGGGCGTCTCTCGGCTCTGATCGGACCAGATGGTCGTCCTCGGTGTCCCTCCTCTGTCCCTCCGACCTTTCCACAGCTACCACTTTATCATCTGCTTCTGTAGCTTCCTGCCAAAGTTCTCACCAGGACAGATTGCACGGTTCCTTGAAAATTGTGAGTGGTGGTAGGGTGGGGGAATGCGGCTGAGCAGGATCCGCTTGCATGATGTGTGTTTGCTGTGAGGGAGGAAACTGACACACATATTCATTAGTGTTTGACAGCCTAATGCCCTGGATTTTGTGTTGCCGGAACCCTGAACGACGCGCTGTTGTTGCCTTTAATGAGAGCAACTTGTCACGAGAGTCTTGTCTTCTTTCACTGTTTGCCGTGCACGCGCTGATGCTTGTCTACGCTCGGAGTATTTGCATAGCGAGTGGAGGCGAATACGCCCAGCAATGCTGGGAGCTTGGTTTGGTTGTCTTGTTCTCGCACGTGTCCTCCTCCATGAATGCGGCTCCCCTGGCGGTGATAAGAAGATCCTGTATGGAACAGGAAAAGCTCAGCAAACATGTTTGTTTACCTTGCAGCCTAGACCCACTGTTTGTCGCGAGCAGCTTTAAAGTGTTCTTTACTTTTGTGCTGCTGTAATGGGCCTTTCATAGTTTGCTTGGTGGAGGCTTTTCCACAATCGATTGCATGTTAAACACACTTCTGGTCTTCAGTCAAAAGTGTGTTTTGTGTGGCCACATGGGGAAGTGTTGAATGTTGTGTTTGTGATAACGGTTTTGCAGCTCATGTTTGAAGTGGGAGCAAGACTCTGAGAGGGCTTCAGATGCTTTAATGCCTTAGGATCATAAATATTTACATCGTAAACATTGGGGCAGCGTAAGAGGCTAGAAAGAAGACAATGGGACGGACACTTTGCAACAGTTGGCCGTTGTTTGAGAAAAGTGGCGTGTGAAACCTCCTCAGAGCCGCTCTGCCTGTCAGTGGGTGCATGGAGAATGTCAGCTCCATCCTCCAGCTGCTGGACTGGAATCTGCCGCGCCGACGTCCTCCTCCACATGGCTCTGGTCCTGCCAAACGTCACGGCCTTTGTGTGGCACTTTAACGTGCTGAGATTCGACTGCAAACGCTCTCCGGGGATCATTGTTAGTTTGACTAACCGAGCTGGGAGTTGCCACAAAGAAAAACAGCGGAAACAGCTGAGGCAGCTCATTTCAGAGGCACAATATAGACAAATGCTTATAGATGTGGAGTGAATCTGACCTGAGGTCATCCGGGTGTTCTGTTTTAGCTAATGCTGCAGTTCGGAAGACAACAGACTCTACAGTGCACCTATAATTGATCCCACCTGAAAAGTCTTTATTTATTGCTTCCATCTTCAGCACTGAAATCAATAGAAGTCAAATTTAAAAGCTTAGAAAAGTCTCAGAAACACTAGAGCAGCAGTTTCCAGTCCATAAGTGGATGTAAAGACTGTATAGAGTAAGGTAAACACATGCAAGTCACTCCTTCCTGCACAGATAGTTTTCTTCTATAGAGGCCTTTTTTAGTTTGGATGTAGGTTGAATTTAGCTGCCAGTTCCTGAGAATTATTCCTGTTGCTGCTGGTTCACACACAGGATGGGTATAAAAGTACAAAATGAATTTTAAAAAAAGCCACATTCAGATAAGTGACGAGCTGTAAGGAGTCTGGTCGTGTCCTTCAAAAGAGTTCTTCTCTGTCCACGTCAACACGGAGGCACTCAGGCGTCGTTTACGCAGCTGATAAAGTATCTCCAAACTCTCGGGTCAAGCTGCATTCTGTGCACACGCAAACACGTGCACATTTGGCCGCTGAGATTCCCCCTGTCAGCCAGGAGTAATCAAACCGGAGTTTATTGGGCGGCTCTGTCTGAACATTTGAGGGAGGTATTTGGTTACGTGAGGAAAACTTGTCTTTTAGGGATGATGAATCTTTGCATTGAGTCATCAGGTAACAGTAAACCAAACCTTAGTCTGGCCCTTATCACATCTGGCTTTATGGCGTCTGTCTTTGTAGAGACCTCACACACGAACTCCCTGTAAAAACTACAACTGCGCGAGTGATGCTGTTAAGACAAACTATAAAAAGAAATCAGTGTTTTAATTGTCAAAGACATAAAAGCATTTCCATCCTGCCGTCAATAAAAAAAGAACAATTAATTCTGCCATTATATCAGTCCATGGAAGGGTAACTGGGAATGGGTCCTTCATTCTGAGGCATCATCATGACAAGTTATATTTCAGAGCTTGCTTTCCTGCCTCTTTCCCCAGAACTCTGACTTAAAATACACCAAATGTGAACGCTTACTTTAGTTTCCTTTTGGGATGTAAATATGCGGTTCTGGCCTCCTCCAAAGCAAACCAAGAGGTCATGTTTGTAGGGTTCCACAATGGGGTTAATTACTGGAATAGTTTTCTATACACTGGAGGATCCATTCGCCCTCGAGAAGGACTTCATCCAACAGTGGGCGTGATAAAATGGAGTAGAAGCAAAAATATGGATGTTAAAGTAAAACAGGAAGTAAGATGGACACCATCGCATCAACAGGCCTATTTAAATCAGCTTGGACTACATGTTTCTCCATATCATGGTTTTGTGGCCCATGTTTGCACCACGTTTCCTCATTTTTTTTTGCTGTCGGGCGTGACCTTTGGCTCAGATCCCCGGATGCTGTCAACGTGAACTTCTGTAGCTTTGGATCACAGTCAAAATCTCTGGATCTCTTCCAAGAGACCAGCAGCCTTAAGAAACGTCTGCCTCAAGTGGTCATGGGAAAATCCCAAACATGTCCCTTCTTTTGCTTCACTTGTTTTCCAATATTTACTTTAGTTGTTATGGAAACCGATACCGTTAAACAGATACCATAAACAGTGACAGAAAGCTGTGCTGTAGGAGGTATTATGTGACATTTTTAGTGCAGGCTAAAAAAAAATCCAAAAAACTATGTCATTTGTTAAGATAAGCTGCTCTGTAATAATAAAGTGTTCAGTCAATGTTGTTTTAGCAGCCTAAATAATCAAAAACAAACCAAAAAAGAAAATTATGTTTTTTTAATGTTCATCATTCTTGAAACATAAATACGGTGGTCATATCTGAAGATTGAAATAATAAAACATTAAATCCTGTAATTATCCATCCAGCCTCCCTTCCAGCGAGAGGCAGGAATACAGCCTGGACAGATACATCACAGTTCTATAAATAACACAAATCAATCACATTTTTGAATATTTGCAGTCCGTCATGTGGTTGAACAGTCAAAGAAGCTGAGCGCGCACTCTTGGAGCGCATGCTGGGGTCAGACTAATCTGATTTTCCCAGGGTATTTAAGGTGAGCAGCCCATTCTGGTGTGTCCCATGGCTTCTGCCTGGGTTCAGAAGAACCCTCACAAGAAGAACCAAGGCCAGCTGGAGCGTTATCTCCCTTTTTTCTGGCTCTAAGCTATCTAAGCGAAACATCGTTGATTAATTTCTGTGCATCTGTCGAGTCCTCGGCGTGGCTGGCAGACAGAAGCTGAAGTTAAAAATAAACACAGCTACAGTTTCCATGGCCCCTCAGACGCAGGATGTTAAACTATTCCAACTGTAAAGCTGGGGTTTGTTCCTCTTTTGCCCCACGGCGTTGGGCAGGCATGTGGAAGCTTCTCCCAAACACTCGAAGACAGATGTCCGACCAGACTGACCCCTGTGTTTGTTTTTCAGGGGCGCGTTCTCCGAGGTGTTCCTGGCCGAGGAGAAGAAAACCAAGAGGTTAGTGGCCATCAAGTGCATCCAAAAGAAGGCTTTAAAAGGCAAGGAAAACAGCATCGAGAACGAGGTCGCCGTCCTGCAAAAGTAAGCCAGATTAGAGATCCCTTCATGGTCACTCTTGAGTTCGTTGACATTGTGATATAAATCAATCCTGCTTAACTCCTCTTTGATTACAGGTGTCACTTACAGTCACAAGCATGGCCGAGTGTAGAATAAGAAGCTTATCTGAGTTGAAATAACTCAATATGCTAAAGGCGGAAGCGTTTGTGATTGTTGAAAAGTTCAACAGCGTGAAATAACATTGAGCCCTTATTTACTTTGCCGTTAAAAGTGCTTCACACGGAAGCTTCGATGCAAATGCGTTTGAAATTCTACACCCCAGCGTCAAGAAATGTAAATTTTTCATTGCTGCATCGTCGGCTCCGCAGCGTGTCCGTTGTGTCACATGACACGGAAATCACGCGTACTATAGACGGTATCCAGGCATGCACAATACCGTAGATGCTGCAGTAACCCGACACACACACGTGTGTGTGTGTGTGTGTGTGTGGTCGAGGACGGTACTGAATGCTGTTAAACGCCCCAGTATAACCATTCCATTTAGCACATGATTGGATTTTATATACACCCAAGTTTTAATTAGGCTCCATTTCTGGAACGAATGTGTTGGCGCGCACTGTCGATAAAGCCGGATCGATGGGCAGCACCACATTAGATGGACCTTGCAGCTTATTTCCGTTCATTCTGGGGGGAAAAAGCATCGCTCTCTTAATAGAGTTTGCTTTTAAACCTCTAGTTTCCACAAAAAGTTTTTACTTAAACTCTACTGGCTGGTGTCTAACAGCCGTTTGAGATGTAACTGATTTATAGCAGGACCTCCGCTGGACCTCTGACCTCCGCACTCGGGGTGCTCACTGTTGAGGCCATTCAGACACGTTTCTCTGAGGATGTGAGGAACTACAGACCCTGGTTAAAATGGCTGTCTACACTCGTTCCCAAGTTATTTTTAGAGCTCCTGTTGCCTGGGTTACCCAGGACACAATTGAAGCCGATATATGCTGCCATGATCCATCCTGAGGTGAAGGTGGTGGAATGAGCGCGGTGCATGTTGGTTAGCAGCTAATGGTTAACTGAGAGAAAAACAAAAATCACAAAAATCACAAATGGCTCATGTTCTTCTCATATTACGTTTTTTTTGTTTGTATGTTTGTTTGTTTTTTGCAGGGGGGGTAAAAATGCTTAGGACATTAATTCCACAAAGCTCTTGTGTTCCTGGTTAATGACATCAGAAGCAACCGCCTTGACTTTTTTCCAGTTTTAAAGCCACATAAAGTCATTTTTCCTGTGTCTTAACGTAAGGAACTGAATCTCTGAGGATTCTAATTAGCTCCTTTGCCTCTTGAGATCTCGGTGTGTTTAAGGCAGAAATGCTGCAGGTAATTAGCTGCGGAACAATTATCCACATGACAGCATCATGTAACTGTTCATTTATCCCCCCCAAAAACACTAAAATATGCGACTATGGTGACTAATCACACTACTGAGCCAGAGTTTCATGGGAAACCATCACTAGGAGGTTTTTCCCACTCCGAGAAAGCTAATATGGAAATAATACATTAAACTGTTGAAAGCTGAAGCTGTGAAAGAAGAAGAAAGGGCGACAGCCTGGATTTGTGATCGATTCCTCCTTTTTCCTCCTGACGTCTACGTTGCCCTTTGACACCCTCAGGTGTTGACAGAGGTCAGCCCGCGGCTCACCGCCCTGTGCTATTTACCGAAGCTGACAATCACGCCGAGAAGCGTCTCTGACAACCCTGACAAACCTGCCCAGGCGCACAGGCAGAGTGGGTCGCCATGGCAAAGGTTGTGCATCCTGCTGAGTTTATTGGACTGATGATATTTTCTCCTGGCTTTGGCTTTGCGTCTTTGACGGGAGAGGCGGTGTCGCTGTTACGCCATCCACACGCTGCTCAGGCCAAAAGCAGAACACAGAGGTCGCGGATCATCTTCTCACATCTGCACACACGAGTCTCAGAAACCCGCGTTTGGCCATTTAGGGAGTCGCTGTCAATGTGGGAAGTGGATTTTTGCAGTGGGGCTGATTCTAAATTTCAAAGGTGCAGATTTGATCTGCTGCATTCTTTCTTTCTGTTCTGATGCAGGATCAAACATCCCAACATCGTTTCCCTGGAAGATCTCTTTGAGAGCAAATCACACCGCTACCTTGTCATGCAACTGTGAGTATGGGTGTGTGGGTTTAGCCTGATCTTTTTTCCCCTTCGTGCCGATGCTTTCTGTTCCCCACACATTGCGTGTCACGTGCCGCGAATGACGCGCAGCAGGTACATATGACATATGGATGCACACGAGCAAACGCTGAGCCGTGCTAGTGGGGGAGTTCTACTTCACACCTGCAGCCTGTCATCTCCCCACCCACCTCAGCCCGAACCCAAATGTCAGCGGGATCAGGAACGCTATTGACTGCTACGTTTATGCATTTGTCACAGGTCCATTGACAATCAATGAAATAAATTATGTTGGGGGGGCGGGTCTTTTTTGTTGCCTGTTTATGTTTTGTGTGTGTGTGTGTGTGTGTGTGTGTGTTGTGTGTGTGTGTGTGTGTGGTGTGTGTGTGTGTGTGTGCGATTCCTCCAACCCCAACTTGGGTTTGGGTTCGACTCAAACAAAAGAGAAGTTTTATGTAGATAAATGTCTCCCCCTGGTGGTGGACGAGGAAATTAAAGCGTCGCAATTAAAATGGACACTTAAAACACACAATAAACAGCACGAACACGCAGGGACACACCCTCGCGCACTATACAAACTTTGCTTCAGTGTTTGTCACAGCAGCAAGTTGTTTTTATTTGTGTAATTCCAGCTGATCTTGCAGCTGCTGTCCTCTCTGTCCAGGGTGTCTGGCGGGGAGCTCTTTGATCGGATCATAGCAAAGGGCTTCTACACGGAGAAGGATGCCAGTAAGCTCATCCAGCAGGTTTTAGACGCTGTCAAATACCTCCATGACATAGGCATCATCCACAGAGACCTCAAGGTCAGTCTGGGAGAACACATTTGACCCCCCAACACAATAACCTTTACTTTGAAATGTCTTTTGTGTCTTTAAGATATTAAATTTAATATTGTATGTGGTGGAGATGCCTGATTTACAGATTATATTTACGCTACTTTCTTCTGCGCCTCCTTGCTGCAGCCAGAAAATCTGCTGTATTACAGCATGGATGAAGATTCTAAGATCATGATCAGCGACTTCGGGCTGTCAAAAATCGAAGAGGTGGACAACATGATGTCTACGGCCTGCGGGACGCCAGGATATGTTGGTAAACAGGCGAAATGTGAAAAATCTGTTTCCAGTCAGGCCAAGGATACGAGGGTGGAGGTAGTGTTGTGTCAATCCATCACATAAATATTTTAAGTTGGGAACCATTTCAGCATATTTGTGGTTATTTTGGCCAAAAGGAAATTCCAGCTGAAGTGTTGTGATGCGTAATCAGTGAGGCGTGATCAGCTTCAAACTGAACACCCAAGAATTAACCCTCTTGTCTGTCTTCGCCTCCTTCAGCCCCTGAGGTTTTGGCTCAGATACCCTACAGCAAAACTGTGGACTGCTGGTCTATTGGTGTCATATCCTACATTCTGTAAGTCCAGAACACAAATAAGAAGATAATTTATCAGCCATGAAGCGTACAGCATGTGTCATTGTGTGTGTGTGTGTGTGTGTGTGTGTGTGCTGTCCGGTGTCCCCCAGCCTGTGTGGTTACCCTCCATTCTACGACGAGAGCGACGCCAACCTGTTTGCACAGATTATCAAGGCCCAATATGAGTTTGACTCTCCGTACTGGGACGACATCTCCGACTCAGGTAGCGTGTCTGCCTCACCTGTCTCACCCTCTTCTGGTCCTGACCCCCCAGTATTTTACCATGTATACGGGTCAACGTGTGTACGTGTTGAACACTTTTCCAGAACGGGCGTGGAACCTAAAAACTATTCAAATTCAGACTTGAGGTCAGGAGAAAATGTTAAGTACACATTGGAGAGAGCGGCGGCGGGTTCTGTTACTGTGGCCAGAGAAAAACGACCCCGACCCTCCAAACATCTCATCATAAATAAATATTTACTTGTTTCTTTTGCAACGATGCTCCAAAAGCCCCAAAGAAAGCAGCTTATTATGCGAGAGGGGGAAAAAGTTCTGCTTTCACTTTTCCTTCAGCTTCATCTTATTAACAACTCTTTCCTTCAATTGTAGCTAAAGATTTTATCGTCCACCTGATGGAGAAGGACCCCAACAAACGCTACACCTGTGAGCAGGCCCTGCAGCACCCCTGGTACCAACGCTTTACTCCTCTCTGACCATGTTTCAGCATCTCAAATACTCTGTTTTTGTTGTGTGGGGTTTAAGCTTCACAGTGCGTTTGCTCACTCGTCTGTTTGTCAGGATCGCGGGAGACACGGCTCTGGATAGGAACATACACGAGTCCATCAGCGCTCAGATCAAGAAGAATTTTGCGAAGCTCAAATGGAAGGCAAGTCTAGTTGGACCTTGGATGGTCTCAAATGCTTAATTTCTGCCATATGTTTCCTCCTGCACAAGCGCGGGGAAATGATGAAAGTCTGAACATCAGGAGTCAGTCCAAGACATGCTTTGTTGGTTTAAGGTTTTAGGAATGGATCTTGATTTAATTCCTTAAAACCATATATCAAACCCTTGGGACTGGCACCAAGCTCATGCTTGTGGGTGACTCATGAGGACTGCAGATAATTTCCCACCCCCAGATTGTTTATCTTGAAGTCTTTCAGACCCAGTATTGTTCCTCTTTTAAAGGAACATTCATGGATTCACCTGCCTCAGTCGTTGCTGCAGTGGACATTTTTTTTATTGCTGCCGGAGGAACGAAAGAACATCCCGCTCTCCGCTCTTAGCCAGCGGTTTTGATTTATTATCCTCCTGGATCGAAATGTAAACATGACGAATAGAGCGTCACGTTGCGCCAGGACCTCTTTTTCTGACCAAATGTTGGATAATTTAACTGTTCTGGCCGTTAAAGAGAAGCTCCCTGTCCTGCCCATGTCGGGCTTGTTTCATCGGGGGTTTAATTTGTGCTCTGCAGCAAGCTTTCAACGCCACAGCAGTGATCCGCCACATGAAGCAGCTGCAGCTGGGCACCAGTACCGAGGGACCCGGCCCAAACCCCAGCCAAGCTCACCTCTTGCTGCCACATGAAGATGCAGGTGCGTGTCTGTTGGGTGTCTCCAACGCATTTCCTGCCGCCGATGCATAAAATAATGCTCCTTTTCCTTCTTTGTCTCCCTAAAGAACACTGTGAGGGAGGGTGCTCGCAGAGCGCCGGCGGCGACGCCGACCCAATGTCCAACTGCGCCTAACGCCGCCACGCAACCAGCAGGGTGTGACTGCCGCTCCTGCTCCACTTACCTGTCTAATATATCCCAACTTTCCGATTTTAATCCCCTGGGTGGAGCCAGAGGCAGGATAACCCCCCTCCGATCTGGTTTGGAGTACCACCACATTCCAAGCTCCGGCCTGGAAGGGGAGCCAGCCTGCTCAGCCTCAGATGGAAGACTTAACTGAGGAATGATGACGAGGAGGCAGCGGAGGAGATGGGGCAGGTAGTTTGGGATGAGTTCATGTGGTGGGAGGATACAGACAAAGATAACGCTCTCCTCTGTCGTGTCAGGGGGGGAATGTTTTTCCGAAGTAGGGAAGAGCTTCCTGGTCAGCCGTTTGCTTTTATTTAGTCTCTATGTTTTGGTTTCTTTGCATTTACCTGAACGTATTTTTTTTCTAGACGTCCTTCTCAAATCCCAGGAAGACTATTTGCATGCTCAGGAACCCCCCTTCCCCCGCCCGTGCATGCATTTTGTTGTCTTAAAATATAATCGCACTTCACGTTTAATGTGCGGAAGAGGTTTGTTAAGGTGGCGGGACGCGGATCATTCCGATGTGTTGCCATATTCTAGCTAATCTGAAATGATGTAACAGCGTACACGTTGCGATGTTTCTGGCGTGGCGTGATGTGATCGTTTATGCAATGAGAGGGCCATCGGAGCAGCCTTCCTCGTGGCGATATCGTGTTTCCGTTCGGTGGTTTCATTTTTCCGTGAAGGGAAACTAATCCCAACCCGACCACCCCTGTAGGGATTTCCCTCTGTTTAAGGTGCCTTTAGGCCGTACACTATAACGGTTTTACTATGGGGTGGCTGCGAAAAAGGTTCTGTCTCTTCCTGCCGCAAACTTGCTGTAACTTCCCAATTCCGCGTGCTCCTCGCGTTCACCTCTAATGTGCAGTTTTATGCTTCGGTCTGAAAGTTTTCTCATCTCAGGCGTGATGCCTTCATGCCCGCTGAAGCCAGTGTTCATTTTTTTTAATCTAGATATTGTTTTGTAGCATTCGGAAGCACACAATCAGTCGGAAAACCTGAGCATGAAGCTGTCGTCCCAAAAATGGCCGACTCAGTACGCGCCATCTACTCTCACTGGCGGTGTTGGTTTGTACGCTCCAAGTCGAGACGGACGGGAAAACGTATCGCTAACTGTATTAAAATGGATCAGCTGTGGAGACGAGATCGTCCTCCGACGTGAGATTCTATCCAGGGTTTCATTCACGATTTTTCACGCTCTGACAGGATTTTGCGTCTTTTTGCACGATGCCTCGGACTGCTTTGACAGACGTGACCGTGGGGGCGTTTCGCTCCTTACCGAGACTGCGGCGGTCTGAGCAGGTTTGATGAGCTGCTTTCGGAAGCTTCTGTCGTCGCCATGGTGATGCCGAATCGTGACATGACGGGTGGCACCAAACTGTGGCACTGAAGTGAAGCCGACTCTGGTCCCGTGATTTCCTGTAGCGGGGGGGGGGGGTGGAAATCTTTTTCGATCTTATCTTATTGGATGAAACCAACAGAAGAACAACGGGAACTTACTAACAAGGTGGTGGGAAAAGAAGGTTCCCTTTTCTCTGAATGGCTCACCTTCACCGTCTTTAAATAGCTGCACACTCAGCAAGCTTGACTCCTCCAGGAGGTGTTTTTCATGACAATGATTCAATCCTCTGACCACTTTAAAGGAAGACTTGGGGTTTGTTTGGTTAAAATGACTGTATAAATATGCGGTGCCTTTTTCTCTGACCGCTCAGTTCAAAAAAACGACGGGAGTTCAGTGTGACTTGTGCTTGGAACTGATTTGTTCAATCTACATTAAATTCTTTGTCTATGCATCTTGCATCTGAGTCATTCTTTTGATGAGAAAGAGGAAAAGTCACGACTGCGTGAAGCAAAACTCCTTCCTCTAAATCCGGGGATGATCTACGTGTTTATGCTACCGGTGCCATCGATGAAAATGTGGCTTTAGCGGTTTTTCTCTTGAATGTTAATATCATGTTCCGCTTTAAAAAATCTCGAACATGCTCGGAGAGGAATGCTGGGTAATTGAGGTATGCGGTTTGGCGTCCGGATGGTTCAGAAGGGAGCAGGAACGGGACTCTGGTGGTCAATCTGACTGAGAAGTCCAAATTATATGGTCAAACCAGGAGCAAGATGCTTAGGTTAGTCTGAGGACTGCTGGAATAGAAGAGCGGAAAATTACGACCAGGAGTGGATTAAAAGGCCCAGGACACAGAGGGAGACGTTAAGTTTTATTTTAAGACTGAAATGGAGGAGACGATGCTTTGTTAGGATATCCGTCCCTCTGGACGGCTGCGTCTCCTCCCCGCATGTGAAACGGAGATGAGCCACATCAGAATCAGTGTTTCATGGCAGCAGTGGGGAGCATCTGTAGCCCGAACCTTTAAATAGCATCAAAAACCACATTCTGCTCCAGACCTCTGCGAGGACTTATTTAGTCGTTGGGGGTAAAAACCACATAAAAGGTGGATAAAATGTCTATTTAACCTAATCTAAACTTACTCACCTTACAGTATTTTAGCAAGAGTGAAACATTGGAAAAAAACCCTCAAACCCAGTTTTAAGGAGGAATCTCCAAACAAAAAAGGCCCTGAGATGGGACTCAACCCCAAAGCCTTGAAAGCAACATTACAGAGCCAATACAAGCACTTACGCTTATAGTTCCAGAGCAAACCATCATGAAGTTCTCCAAAATATCACTGGAAGGCATTTTTCCTGTCTGGAGATTCCTCTTTGATGAACTAAAGCAGGGAGAAGAGGAAGCTTGAGCCTCCTGGCAGCAAACAAACCTAAAAATCATCTAAAAATGTTTTATTTGTATTATCCCTGTGTTACGACCTCAGACCTTTAATAACCAGGCACTGAGGTCAAATCATACAATGATTCAAAATTGACAGATTTTTAAAGATAAAGTGTGTTATAAAGGATCATATTATCTCCTGCTTATCTCTATGCTGTGTATGCTGTGTGGACTGACCAGAAAGTCCCAGAGACTCGCCAAGAAGGGATTAAAGCTCCTCTCCTGCTGGCAAATCCTCAGCGCACCATCTGCAAGATAACTGACAAACCTGGAATAAATGTGGATTAGCAACAACACTTTTCCCTCCAAAATGGAGGCGACGTTAAAAAGGGTGGGGGAAATAAAACACCTGATCAGTGCACGTGTACCTCAGACCTGTATGGAAGCATCAGTTTGCACAATGTCTCATGCACAGCAGGCGTGCTAGTACTGTTGATGTATATTATTAAGGGTTTATTACATGTTGCTCTGATACATGTGGACGCAGAGGAGCGATGAGACTCTCTCACACACACACTCGGGAACCGTCCTCTCCATCCCAGAAAACAGGAAATCCAGGTTTTCTCTGGAACACGAGATGGCTCCTCTGTAGGTGCAGCGCGGGTACCAACAAATGGGATAGGAAGTATCTGGAAGGATGAGGAGCGCCAGGAATTCTCCATGTTATGCAGATTTGGACCAGCTGGGAAGGGCCAGGAAGCTCCAACTGCATTAGTGTTTAATACAGATTTGAGCTTCAGTGCAGAAAATTGGAAGTGTCGTTTTTATGTCTTTTTCAGTTGTTCAGTTATTTATTTTTTCTTTCAATACAAATGAATATCAAATGGGAAAATAAATAGCGCAGCGCAGAACCAACAATGGGCTGTCGTCCTCCTGACATCTGTTTTGCAGCTCAGCTGAGAGAAGTAGCGGTAGTTTTTGTTGAGATCGCTCTGTCTCATGTGTGTGTGTGTGTGTGTGTGTGTGTGTGTGTGTGTGTGTGTGTGTGTGTGTGTGTGTGTATTGCTACATTTTAAGTACCAAATATCAACGTTAACATTCCACAAAGAAAATGAGGACATTTTTGCAAAGCGGAGCCATTTTGTGGTCCCCACAAGATCGAAGGACTGCTTGAGGGAACCGACTGTGGTTTTAAGGTTCAGGTTAAAAGTTGGGTTTAGGTTAGGGATAGTGGGGTTAGTTGGATGGTTAGGGTTGGGGTAGGAAGCTGGTTAATGTATCTATGAAAGATAGAAATATGAGAATTTGTGTATATATGCTTTCACTTGCTATATACTGCATAGCAAAATCAGCATGCTTCTAGCAAAGTGAGGACATTTTAGGGAAGTGAGGACATTTTAGGGAAGTGAGGACATTTTGGCTGGTCCTCAGAACTTCAGACTGAGGGTTAGGAAATGGTTTTAAACAGGGATAATTAGAGTAAGGAGCGATAATTATGTCAATGACAGTCCTCACAAAGATAGAACTACAAGTGTGTGTGTGTGTGTGTGTGTGTAGGGACAGATTGGCTGTTGATAGATTTTGAATGGCGGTGAATCAGGTTGGATTTCCCCCTTACGCTGATGAGGTTTAACAAAAAGCAATAAAAATATTTAAAATGTTAGGAAGAAAAAGCCAAGAGGGAGAGAGTAAAAGTATCTTTTCACAGGATTGTTTATTTTAATGACTACAGAACCAAAGTTACACTGCTTGCAAAGAAAAGTGTGTATTGCCACTTACTTGTGTATTGTGTATGGATCATTGACAAACCAACTGAAGACGGCAGATCCAGAAGATGCTGCATGTTTTCTGGACACGGGGAGGTTTTGTCACTGCATGACACCTTGCGTTGATTTATTTCTGCTGTTGAGGGGTCGTGGTGGTTTTAGGGGGCGTCGGCCGACGTTTCAGCAAGTTCTTCTCTTTGCCCCTCAAACACGGACAGAGTGACGAGAACGCGGATACAATTTTTTCACAGATCTGTTTGAACAGAAGAGAATTAGCGTCAGAAATGTTCTGCAGCGTTGAACCCAGGACAGCACAAAGATGAGCATTGCTGTTGGTGCACGAATGCAACGCGAGCCACCGCTGCCTCACCGAAGGTTTGCCTTCCCTCTCCAGGTGTGGAGGACGGGTCTGGCTGGTCGTTAGGGTCCTTGTTGCGGTCGTCACAGTCCTTTTCTCTGGCAGGTATCCGAATGTGTACTCTGGAATGAAACAGACAGAATGATGCCTTCCGGTCGACCTTTTGACCTTGAAACAGACCACCCGCTCCACCCTTGCCAGCTGGTTACATGCTATTGGAGAACTTTCCATTCTTACCCTGGATCCAGCACAGGTTGTCGTCCTGGACTTGGCTCCTGTCCCAACTTTCGTCCGTGGTCGTGGACGCGCTGGAGTCCGAGTGACTGATTTTAGGGGACGAGTTGGAGTCTCTGGACGAGACTGATCGCTGGGATGTCGAGGCCTGGTGGGATTGTAGCTCAGCTGTGCATTCTGGGATCTTTTCGCTGAATCTCTGATTACGTCTGTGGAAGAAATATGAGGATCAGTTTTTGCAAATCACTCAGTCGTTTCTTTTTATCTGTGCTGAAACCCTGAACCAGTGGGGACATACAGGTTATACTGGTGTCGATATCCATTTGAGGCATCCAGTTCCTCCAGCTCCTCTTCTTTCTTCCCCTCTTCTACTTAAAAACCAGTCAGTTAGTTATTGACAAGCTCGTCTGACATTAAATCTTGATTTCAACAGTAGTACATAAATAAAATGTTACGTTAAAGACCAGAGTCGATACCTGAGCGGTCGCTTTTTAATACTGGCTCCATCCTATTCATCTGTTAAAACACAATTTGAGATTGTTATTCAACCACATCACCGATGCTAGTTACGATCAATAGTTTCGAATATGCTGAACGTGATACTGCAGAAACGTGCCCTTATGTCCCACCATGGTACCTACTGTTTTTTGGGGGACATTGTTTAATTGCTGGAAACATAAGTTTAAACAACAGCAGTGAACAGTAACACTAGTGAGTGTGAAGCAATCACAGCCTCACCAAAAGTGCTGAGTCCTCCTGCCTCCTGTTGATGGGAGTTCTCACTGGCTGCTGGCCCCCTCCTTCTTTTTGGCAGAAACGTTCTTCTGAACCAGGATTTGAGTTTGTTCTCTGTGATGAAACAAACAAAGTGATGCTTCTCCGTTGACCTGGAATGTGCAGCTCAAAATTATTAAATTGTTTTAAATTTGCATGTTATTGTAATGGCAAGAGGACTAATGTCGGGGCAAAAAGTGAAGGAAAAAGGCTTCATCCTGCCTCTCCCCTGTCCCCATTTCAGATGACATTAACATTCTAACATCCAACTAGACGCAGGACGCAGCGTGATGCAGAGGCTCCGAGACCCAAGTGTCCTTTGCTTTCACTATCTTACCTTGTATTTTGTATTTTTAATAGTTGCTGACTGGCTGAATCGAATCAATACCAGCGATATAGACGGCCATTGCAATGCCTCATAACTGTAATACCACTATGTTGCCTTGAATCTAAGCCCCTTTGACCTTTCATTGCGAGATCAAAGGTCCTGTCCTACCATCTCCAAAATAAAAAAAAAGTCAACCAGAAAGTGGGTAGATTTGTCTGTAGTGGCTTTTGTCAAGTAAGTCACCTATTTGGCAACACGTCTATCTGTCTGTCTGTCTGTCTGTCTGTCTGTCTGTCTGTCTGTCTGTCTGTCTGTCTGTCTGTCTGTCTGTCTGTCTGTCTGTCTGTCTGTCTCACTGCAAAACAACTCAAGTTATGAACGGACTGGCAGTGTTGATCATGGGCCAAGGAACAGATGTTGAAGTTTTGGTGATGTTGTGGATTCCAGAGGGACTTAGAACTTCCAAAGATGGAACTTTGATCTTTGGAAGATCAAAGGACAAAGCGCCCTACCTTGTAATACTGCTAACGCGCTGTACTGAAATGACCAGCTTGTGTATTACTGTAGGACTTACCTTTCTTAGCCTTTCTCCTGAGCACATGGCTGTCCTGGTCTCGGCCTCTGTCCCCAGGTTTGGCTGTGGTGGGAGATACGCTAGAATCCGAATCGCTGGTGTTCATTTCAGTGGATGAGCTCGATCCTTCGGACGACGTTGATTGCAGTGATACAGAGTTCTGGCAGAATTCTTGTGCTTTGTCTTTCATTTTATCTTCCAAACGTTCCCCAATGTTTTCTTCTTCTCCTTTGTCTTCTTCATCGTCCTCGTTGACTTCAGAAACTGGAGTTAAACGCAGCTGCTTAAGCTTCTCTGAGCAGACACGAACCAGCCAGTCAGTTATTCTCAATTTAATCCGGTATTCAATCTCGTCAGTTGAATGTTGCCTAATGTCTGGAAACAGCTGAAGCAGAGTCATCAATAAAGAGAAAATGAGCAATAACTTGGTCGCTCTCCAGGTCGTTCTCCAGGTCACTCTCCAGGTCACTGTGTGGTGGGTAGGGAACAGCAAGAAGCTCATTATTATCAAACAAGCTCATCATTGGCAGTAGGTTGTTATGGGGATACTTACTGATACACAAATGTGACATACTTCATCCTTTAGAGTGTCAAGGCTTTGACCAAAGCTTTCCCTCTTGGAAATCTGTAAGTAGGAGATTGAACTTATGTAATTAAAAAGAAGTTCCTGTCAGCGAGGTGATAGCAGAGGCACTGACACGTTCGATACAGAAACAGCTTCATCACCCAGCTCCAGGACGTCCTCCCAAATACTCCTTTTTTTCTGAGGATGAACAATTTCGGTGTTCAGGCCCAAAGTTATACAAATATAAATGTTACAGTAGCATGTTGTTGGAGTGTAATTCAGGGTTTACCCGATTCCGAAAAGACTGTAAGTGTGTGTCCTTCTGCTGCTGCAGGAGTTCCATTTGACCCCTCAGGAACTCTCTCTCCTCTTGTTGCTGCAGCAGCTGCAAGATGACAGAAAAATAAAAAGTGATTTTGTGTGGTAACTTAACTTGACAATGATCAAATATCTCACCTGCTCCTGACAATTCTTCATGATTTTTTCCTTTTCATCCAGCTTTCCCATCAGCTTCTCCACTGGGCTCTTCTTGTTCTGGTGCTCCCTGTAGATCAGAACCTGGTGGAAGACAGAAAAAGACTCATTTTCCAGCGGATTTGACAGGCAAAATTGATCAAAGTCCTATTTTCAAAGCGATACCACATTAAAAAATGACACTGCAAAGAAGGTTGGACGTTAAACTGAAGAATGAATCTATGGAAAAGCGTAACATCTGGTTACCTCGCTGTTATTCAACAGCTGTGGTTCTCCGGCTACCTGCAGACACCGACCCATCTTCTGCTGCATCTCCCTCTGCCATTTGGTTCCACATAACCTGGACTTGTGCTTTTGCAGGTTCTCGGTTTGTGTGGTGACATTATAACTTTAGGACATTCTGTGCAGTAGTTCGGGGGATGGATCAGATCGTTAGATGGTCTTCCCGGTCCACTTGTCAAGGCTGCACATGTTAATGCTGCTGCTCCATTGAACCTTTGATCTTTTGAAAAGGATATGTTGTTCCATAAACCTAAAATAGATGAATGACTTACCTGATAGCTGACTCCAATTTGGCATTAGAGTGTCAGTGCTCATATTTTGCTGTAGCTGCTATAAAAATGTATATAAATAAAGTATATTGAAGTGAGATATTAACTCCTCAGCCTTTTACATCAGGCTTAAAAGAGTTTTATCTTGGTATCTTTAAGTTGGGTCTGTCTATTTTTTAGCTCGTTACGGATGGACGGACGGACAGAAATGACAGAACATGTGAAATCAAAAGCCTCCTTTAATGACAGAAGAATACGATCCAATATTCCTTTACACATCCTGTGTGTTGGAGCGAGTTTAAAACAAGACAAAGATCAATACAAGAGAAATTGATTAGTCAATCAGTGCACAGCGACTAAAGCTTAAATGAATGTAGCTGAGTAACAATACTTTTATTACCAACACGGGCTAGAAAATCAGGGGATTTTCTGGGCAGATATGAAAAATACTCAAGTGAAGCGCGTGTGCCTCAAAACTGCAGAGCAGTTTACAACCGAATACACAGGAAGTCCTGTCAGGTTACATCAGTAATGAGCGCTCAACACCCGACTTTTAAATATCAAAGATGCACCGTTAAGCAGAACAATTCATGGAGGGGGAAAAAAGTGACAAGATTACGTGTTTACATCTGTAGTTACACCGAACGTGACGATAAAATAAAGCCAAGACAGGAGAATATGATGCACAACGATCATTCATGTGTTGTGGAGTTTTCGAATGTCTGAATAAGTGTATGACATCTATGAAGCAAGCTGTGCCCAGCACAGAAACAGAAAGTGCTACACTTGTTTTGCCCTTAAATTGACCAATAGAGCTCAAAGAAATAAGGCTGCAGAAACACAAGCAGGTGTTTGCTGGGAGGGATTATTGATTATTACATGAAACAGGTCAAGGATTCGGAGTAGGTTTTGATACACATATTAAAATTAGCCTGCATGTTGAGAATCAATAATATAGTTCCACTCCGTAGAAAACCATTTAAACAGCACTGAAGCTAAGTTTCGCATGTGCTTTTAATCGTATTGTGACTTGTAAATAAGTGCTGCTTCCCTGCTGTGACGCTTAAAAAACTGGTTAATGCTTAATAAAATGGGTTTACGTAGACTACAAAAAAAAAAATTATTTCTTGGGCCTTTTGGACAGGACCTTCTTTAAGGGCGGGTGAGCGGTGTCCTGATCAGGGTGAGTCTCAGCTGTCTTGGGCTCGTAGAGCTGCTTCAGGTTAAGAGTCTGCTGTTCTTTGGTTGTGTCCCGTTGGGCCTGACGCAGCTGCCGTTTGATGGTCTTCACCTTTTCCCTCAGGTGGTTGTTGGCTTTCTCCAAGGAGCGCACCTGCTGGGACAGAGTCTGGACCCTCTCTTCCTCCTCGAACAGAGCCTTCTGCACTGTGGAGCAGAGCAGCTGCCAGGAGAAGAAGAATCAAAAAATTGCTAGTGAGAACACCTCCCTCAAACGTGTGATTCAACAGGTTTAAAAGGCTTTTGTGATTTGCGATGAGCCTTTGTTCAGAGAAGCGGAGTGGGGGAACTCCGTTGGTGTGTTCTCTGCGGGGATGAAAAGCGGCACCGACGCGTATATCGAGAGATATTCATCATTTCAGGATTGCAGAACATGGGTGCAGCGATCCCCCTCTTCTTCTTAGAGCATTCCTGATGCAAAACAACTGTGGCTGAAGAGTTTTACTATCTTTATACTTATGTCTTTATATACCTGCGCAGATCTTTATGCACCAGATTTGAGTGTGTGGTCCACATTTGGATCCCAGGTATTCATGCGTTCATCAACTTAAAAGCAGCTCAAAAGCTGAGTCACAGCTAAAAATACCTTGATGTCTGTCATTTGGCCCAAAGTCAAGAGTTTAATGGCATTCACAGCTATGCGGAGGAAACCCAATGGTAAGGAAAGAGCTCCCTTATTAGCTGCAGCTGTTTGTGACTGCAGGTTTCCCTGCCCAGGTGTGGATTTCCTCCCCAGATCCTCACGCTTCCATGTGGGCTGGAAGGAGGCGCAGCTGTACATTCTCTGCCATCAGATAACAACCACTGCGGGCTTTGAAGACATGGTAAAAATGTGTTGCCGGCTTGCACCGCTGGTTAATGCATTAGCCACTGTAATATAAGCTGGAGCATTTTCATTCCTGCCGTTCGATCCATGAAGGATTCCAGGGAGGTTAGAAAGCGGTGCAGTTAGCAGGAGGTTCTGCTGTTCTGTGCACCAGAAAGGATCTTTAACATTGTTACAATCACATTAATGAATAACAGCATACACTGACAAGAAAGCAGACTTTCAAAGCAGCTTTGATACATTTGCTCAGTACTAACAAATCATTTGGACAAGTTAGGCATGTTCTTGGATCTCCAGGGCAGCACATGACACGCATCACTGAAAAATGTGGGTAAATATGAAGATCTAGTTTAAATCCAATACAAATGAAGGTCGGGTTGTGGTCTGGCTGGTGTTAAAATGGATAATCATCTGTCCGTTCCCTTACATTTGGGGCGATGCAATCAAACCGATGTGAGGAAGCTGTGCTGATGTCTGCGTTCTTTCTGGGCCAGAGGTCCAAACATTGAGAAAACATAAACCATGTTTTGATTCTCGTCATTTTTCCCATGACACGGTTCCACTAATGAGCAGACCGTCACTGATTGGGAACAGACAGGAGAGGAATGACCTAAAAAAATAAGCCAAAGGTTTAAATTTATAGGGGGATAAATCGCTGGTGACTAACTGGAAACCACTGCCGCTCACACGGCGACTCTGGTGACACGAGACGTTTGATGCTTCCATGTCAAGAAGATTTGTATTACACAACAAAACCCCCAGAGCCATGAATCTGATGCAGCACAGCAGCATTGATCATTATTCTGTGGATCTTTGTCACCATGACAACAAGTTTTTCTACCTTTGCCAGTACCATAAAAGTAGCCAAACTTCAATTATGTCAGTTTACAAGCTAAAATCTTTTCTAATTTGTGTGTGTGTGTGGACTGAATAGAAGGAAAATTCTTTACTGCTGAGTTATCAAGTAAATGTGCACAAGCATTTCTGGAAATAAAAACAAAATTAGAAAAAGTGGCTGCAATTACAGAGCGCTAAACAACATCTTTGTTGGTGTTAATCCTCCCTTATGCAGACTGTTAATGGGACACGTACCCGACTGTCCTCCTGAGCCTCCCACTCTGGGGTGTACTGGTGAACGTGAGTGCCTGGAGTACAGTTGGAAAACTGGAAGAGACTGGAAAACATGCGGTGGACCTCTGCAGTGTCAGGAAAAATGGGGTCCTGGAAGTTGACTCCGTGGGGGATGATGTTGTAGTTCTCGTCCATCCTGAAAATGGAAGCAGATGTGATCGTGCAAACTGTGGAATACTGGTGTCAAGCTCGTGCGAGCAAAGCTGCAAATCGACAGGCATCTCTACCTGCGTAGACCCCGGGAAACTGGGAAAACAAGATAAATGGTGCATCTCTGTGCACATTCAACGGTGCATCATGTGAATGATCAAACCCTATTAATTTTAAGCCAGAGGGCTTAACGGTGCATGTTTCTTATCTTCTCTAACAATGTGAAGCGTGTGAGGGAGGAAATCCTGAAACAGCATATTTCCATACATCTGGAGTTCATCTAGAATCCCTTGAGGGACATCAAATGTTGTCCCTAAATGAGACCCTCTGCGTGGGTGGGGGTGTGTGTGTGTGGGGGGTGTGTGTTGGGGTTGGAGGTTGGTCTAGTGTTAAAAGAAAGACTTGCATCAACAATAGAGGTTAAAGGTCACTGAAAAGTGCTATAAAAATCCATAGTTCAGACCAGGGGATCCCATTTTTTTTGTGCTTTTCTGCTTATTTTCTTTCGACGGAGCAGTTTAAAAGCTCTCAAGTAGAGAGTCCACAGCCGACATGCAGCAGAACCGCTGAAGTTGTTTCAGGCTGTCTTCATTTGAAGGTCCGATGGGAGAGGCTGGGTTTCAGTTTTCTCAGGGCTGATTTGGGAGAGTATTTTTGACAGAGATGATGGAACTTCTACAGCAGGAAGTCCGTGTCCACTGGATAACGCAAACCGTTCGGGTTTCAGCATAACTTGCCTGGGCCAGCGTGTTGTAGAGTGGCCATGGCAACGGTCCGTTGAGACTCAACACTGCTCTGCGTTGGCTTTGATATGCTAGTACTGTGTAGATTTACCAGATATCGTTGCTTCGAGTCAAACTACAGGCAGTTTAATAGAGACGAATATCGATTCTTTATGGTTGTGCAGACATGACAAACCACTTATGGAGGATTCTACCGTTATGTGGAGGGGGATGACCTGCAAAGTTCACGGATGTAGCAAATTTCAGTTCAGCGATCTTGTATTTGGAGACAATCCAGACATGGGTTTGAGTGTTTTAACCATGCTGAGCTTCCAAGTCTGGATTTTTATGCCCCCCAGCTATGGCTTCATCAGCTCAGGTCAAAGCTCACTTGTTCTTTAATGGATTATTTTCCATTTCTGCAAACACGACCATTCTGGCTCTCAGATGACCTAAATTACCTTGGTTCTATGTCAAAGGTCAAGGTCATTGTTCCCTCATGTTTATCCCATGAGTAAAAAAAATATGGAATCCAAGGAATGTCTTTTTCTTCTTTCAACAAACATAAACTTGGACTACAGGCTGAACTGGTGCTGTTATGGAGGTCAAATGTCACTGAAGTCTCATGTTTTGGTGATATCAAATATCAAAACCACCTCCAGGGAAATTCCTCTGAAGGCCCTGAGGGGATTCGTTGCTGCACGTTTACCACTTGCATCTAAATATAGGATCTAAGGAACGACTTATGTGATTTTTTTCTTCATTTTCTTACGATCGAGGATGAAGTTGAGTGTCGCTGTCACATCCTGCTTCATGACTGCAGCGTTTCAAAAATGGAAGTGAATCGTATTTTGCACCCAGGCCCACAGGCATCGACGGGGAAGAACTGATTACAGGGCAAAACTAAAGGGCACTGTGACCTTGCTGTTCGTGAAGGATGTGAATGGGTTTTGTCACCAGGTTGCCATTTTCACCGACTGCACTACCAGGAAAATGTTCCCCGTCCTTTTCTCCACGTTCATGACTTGACATCTCCAATCCATGCGAAAATCAGGCGGTAATTACAGTTTAATCTCCCTTCTGGCAAAAGCAGAGCCCCGGTTTTGCTCTCTGCCATTGGTATGCACATTCTGGAGCAGAGTCAGCAACCATGGAGGCACGCAGAAGATAATTAATCTCATTAATCTTCAAAACATAATTTAATGGCGAACCGAACCAGGCTTGGGTTCCCGCACAGCTAAATCTTCTGCATGGGGAAACAAGTGAGAGCCTTTTGGGGTGGGGGGGTGAGTTTTTTCCATGATATTTCTGGAAGAAAACGGGGAAGCGATTATTGCCTCGGTTCATCTCGGAGCGCTGTTGCTCGTGGATTGTAATCAGATCTGCCCGAGCACAGAGCTGTTTTTGCTTCGGGACGTTTTCCACTGCGGCTGATTACAGGGGCATCACCTGGATGTTTTCAGCATCAGGACGGGACGGCAAAAATCACCCAAGGACGTGGAAACTCCGAATAACAATGACCTCATATTTAACGTCTTTCAGCTGCCAGTAAAAACCCAACTGCAAAGGTCTCTGCAGAGACCACCACTGTACATGCAGCCACTTATGTGGGGCAGCCAAACGTTACTCTGGAGGAATCCTGTGTCTGAGTCTGAAGCGTCTGAGTGAAAACGCAGATCAGGCAGACGTCACTAAAGGGCTTGTCAGGTCAGGTTCCCTTCACCTAGTGGAAACAGGACAAAAGGTGGTACCGGGTGTTCTGATAACTCCCCGGTAGGTTCACCTTCAAGCTGCTGGGAAACGTCTGGCTCAGTAATTACACTGGCTGGAATGTAATCTATGTTTCCTTAGTAACGGCGTTGTTTCTGTCCAACACAGACATTTGAGAATTAACCTGTCTCATATGCTTTTGAAATCAGAGCGGAACGCTTGGCAGGTCCGTGGATGCGTTATTAAAGGGAATTCAGATGGAAGGATGTTGATAAAAGGAGAATATAAGAGTGCCAGTCTGCTGAAAATGTTTCCTTACTGGATGTCGGCCGTTTGAACCCTGATCTTCACTTTCTCCTGCGAAAGAGCCCAAGTAAGATCAGCTGTTGGCTGTCAATGAACAGGTGGGCCAGACACAGACAGCAGTTCAACCCATTAACTTTATATTACAGTCACACAAAAGACTTTACTGGCTTGTAGAGGCCTAGTGGAAAAGCAAATGGCTCAAACTGTGTAAGGTAACTGCAACATCAGCGTTCATGTCCTTTCCTTTTTTCACATCTTTGTCGTGTTTTATCTCCATATAGAGTTGACCCTCGCTTCAGTCTGTCAGTCTCACAGTCCCTGAGACAGATGTGGGAAGAGGAGCCAACAGCCGAGAAATTAATGTGACAGGCTGAATTTACACTTTTGGTGTGGATGCAAAATAAAATCTGACGCCTGCCAAAGACATTTTAACAAGACATACGGATAGAAGAATTTATAGCTTACCACATATGGCTGTCGTTTCCAATTGCAATTTCTGACTATCAATCACTTAATGACTTTTAAAATAGGGAATGCAATCCAGTAAGGGTGCCCTCTTTATTAAATGTATTAATCAACTCCCTGTCTCCCTCAGTCATGCTGGTCAGGAACTCAGTGACCTTTTTGAATTGTCATGGACCCTCTTGCATCTCCACAGGAGAGCTTCATTCATTTATAGAATGCTTATTTATGTATTTCTGAAAGTTCTTCTCATGTTAGATCATGTAAAATCACGGGTATCTTACCTTAGGAAGAAGTAGTAGTTATTGTTTTTGGTAACACTGTAGGAGTAGCAGGGGAAATAGCCCAGTCCGGTGACATTAAACCTGGAGCCGGCGGGCATCTCCAGCATGCTGCCCCACGCCTGGTCGCACAGCAGCTCTATCTCTGCAGAGAAGAACAGGTCTGTGTCGTGATGCCAGGGCAGGTAGTTGAAGGGACTGTAAGACTCCTGGTGTGTTGCCAACACCTTGGCATAGACTATAATCTGCGCCAGCTCGGCGCGGCACGCTTCTGTCTGCGGTCTCCAGTCGTGGGGCAACTGACACCCCCAGCTCCGTCCAGGACCGGCCACTGCCAAAGTAAACGCCAAAATAACCCACATGATCCCGGGCTACTAGCGGAGAGACGGAGGTCAGAGGTGCGCACCGACGCACAAGATGATGCTGATGGATCAGGTCACCGAGAAAGTTCAGCTGGAATCTCAGCGCATACTTCCAACGACACCGATTCAATTGTCGTTCCCTCGACACGAATTCAGACACGTCTGTGATCACCAAAGTAGAACCGGGGAGCAGATTTCTCTGATGACTTTGTCCCGTCCTCAAGACACAATAGCTGCGAATGCAGGATCAGTCCTTACGCACAGCCGTCTCCTGCAAAAAAACCCAACTTCTTCCTTTACTTGAAATTAGAAGAGGTGCAATTCCTGCGCGCATTCGGGCCTGCGTGTGAGTCTTCCAAAACATTAGGTGGAAAGCTCACCAACAAAGGCACCACGTCTCACCAGTAAACAATAAAAAGACTGATGATAAAATTAAATTTGGGGGGAAACGTTGGCGCCCTCTAGTGACGAGATGTAAGAATAAATAAAAACTGGTGAAACTTTTCCTTTTGTTTTAGTGATTTATTGAAACAGGCGGTAACTGACAGGCGGTGTATGGTTAGCAATACATATATTTAGCATAATTTAATACTTACTTTGGAATTATTTTACACAGATTTCGTAAATTAATTTTTTGAGTTAGATCTTGGTCAATCTTGGTAACGTTAGCCAATCGCCTTCCCATATGTCACCAAGAATTATCTACAGCCAATCAGCACTCGCCTGAGTAACGCGTCCAACAGTGACTTAAACGACTTGGCTTCGGCTTCTGGCTGGCTCGAACTTTTTTGTCCAATTTGAACATTTTGCACATGTACTCTTTAAATTAAGGACGTGTGTGTGTGTTTAAATGCTATTTCTTATGCTTTAACAGACGCTGCTCACCATTGTAGTAAACGTAAAACGTCCCCATTTCATTTCTGGGCAAAGGAGCCAAAAATGTCTAAGACAGCAGCTCACAGGGAGAACATAGATTAAATGTATCCAGGTATGTCAGACATATAGACCCGCATCATGTCACGTGGGCCAGTGGCGCAATGGATAACGCGTCTGACTACGGATCAGAAGATTCTAGGTTCGACTCCTGGCTGGCTCGCTCTTTTCTCGATTTAACCTTTGGGTTTTTAATCTATTTATGTCCATAAAAATTTATGTCCATAAAAATTGTATGTATATTTCAAAAGAAGTTTAGCTACACGGGCAGGTACATGTGTTTGACACCTTAAAGTGAATAACTATGACCGATTTTTTTTTCTCAAACGTTTTATGTTTTTGACGTCTCAAAATAAGCATCTGACAAGGTCACCTTATAAGATGTTCACTTTTTGAACCCTGAGCTTTCCTCTGTGAAAGATCCAAGTAAGAGCAGCAGTTGGCTTTCAATGGTGGGGAAGACACATACAGCAGTAGTTCAACCTATTAATTTTTATTTTTATTTTTAACTATTCACGCAAAAGTCTTTATTGATTTATCATCGTCACAGACACGTGGGCCAGTGGCGCAATGGATAACGCGTCTGACTACGGATCAGAAGATTCTAGGTTCGACTCCTGGCTGGCTCGCTTTTTCTGATTTCCATCTCCTACCGTGTCCGTGATAACAAAACAATGCAATTTATGTTTATCGCTTCAAAGAGGTTAAACCTGTAGTATTTTGTAACCTGAAAATTATTCCTTCCTGGACAATGATTCTGTGAATCCTGATTTTTCCCGTTTTCATGTAAAAGAGCCCAAGATCAACTGGTGCTTTTTATTAGACTGATGGGCCAAGCATAGCGAAGAGTTCAACGCATATATACTTTATATTACAATGACAAAAAAGACTTTTCTGACTTGTAGAGTTCTAGTGGAAAAGAAAATGACTCATACAGTGAAAGAAAATGGCTACATTAGCGTCATTCTCAGGATGTTGGCTGCATATATGTATGCTGTGGTTTGATGCTTTCCCTTTCGGTACTTTACTCTGGTGTTTTGTGTTTGATTGTTTGCGTTGATACAGGATTGTGGTGTGGAGGATTGAGCCAGGACCAGGTTCTCTGCTAATGCACCTGCACGGAGGAGGCAGAGACTTTAGAGGAGTCAGAAGGAGCATGCTGATGAGGCTGCACAAGAATCTAAACAAACAATTTTTTCTTGCCAATGTAAGATCCCTGGACAATAAAAGGGACCAACTGAGGCTGCAGTTTGGAACATGCAAACTTGTCAAGAACGGTTGCAGTCTGATCATCCAACTACCACACCCAGGCAGCCATATTATATGTTCCTTAGCCTCCAACAAGCAGTCTTTCACCAACATGTAATGTGGTTTGCCTTTGTAGTAAACATAATAGGTATTTACAAGAGCACCATCTCGTGGGCCAGTGGCGCAATGGATAACGCGTCTGACTACGGATCAGAAGATTCTAGGTTCGACTCCTGGCTGGCTCGCTCTTTTCTCTATTTAACCTTTGGGTTTTTAATCTATTTATGTCCATAAAAATTGTATGTATATTTCAAAAGAAGTTTAGCTACACGGGCAGGTACATGTGTTTGACACCTTAGAGTGAATAACTATGACCGGGATGATTGAGAATCTACAGACACCTTAAACTTTTGTTAAGTAATAATATTAACTAACCAAAACCTCTTCGTGTGAAGTCTCCAGTACGTGGTGGGATTCCATCATGTGTCACATGCTGGTCATGCGCTCTCTGATCTGCTTTGCCTCAGTTATCATCTGGTTCAAATGATGGAATGGGGTCTAAAACGACCACAGAAGCAATAATCACGATATTCGCAAGCTATCTCAAAGTATTTAATAAAACTTATTACCTATTTTCCATAAAATATTTTGTTGATTTTTTATTTTTTTTAGAATGATGGAATAAATAGAAAAGAAAAATCAAAATACTGATTTTACTGGCCTTTAATGCCGAACGATTAGCCGTGTCCTGTTTCCGACAGTCCGTGAATGCCGCATAACAACTGACAGTGGTAACTGTTACGGCTTGGCACAAGAAACAGCGACCGTATCGTTTCAAGAAAATCTACATTCACAATGTAAGTCTACTCTTTTTTATCGCCAAAGGTCTTTCTTGCAGGTTAAAGGTCTCTTTGCCAACCTTAAGAACCTTCTTCCGGGCTATTTTGCAAACCAGGTTGGCAGCAAAAGCAACGCCCAAAACTTTGCCATTAGCATGCAACAAGTGCTAACACGTAGCTAGCGTTTACACGTAGTTTATATCAAAGAGGAATAAGTTGAGAGTCAAGGGTAACAAGTATTTCGGCGCTTTTGGGGAAATAACACTCATCTACGTGTAGATTAATATTATATAATTGGTTGTATGTAGTTTTGTTTAGTACTGCGTGTCTGATGCTAGCCCCTTTCCCTTTGTAAACTGGGTACAACCTTTCGTTACTTATCCAACATAAATAAAACTGGCACCAAAATCCATCATAAATGTGTTTTGCAACTCTTATTTGAATAAAGCGTAAGTTAATCAAGAAGCACGTCTGGGTGAACCTGAGGGCCTAATCGGAAATGTTTGGAAGCTAAAGTATCGTTGCTGTATTGTTATTGCTGCATGATGCTATTAACCGATTGCACACTTGCACAAATCGTTCATTTCTTCCGTAAACTGATTGAATCTGACTTGTCTAAAAAACAGGAACCATCCATGTATGAATCACTTCTGGTTGGCCTTATTTTTTGCCTTGAAAGCACAAATTGAACTTTATCACAGATATATCCATCAATAACGCAACTGAAAGTTTGTCCTTCAGGAAGCCAAACCATTATTCGTGCATACACACTTTTTTAATTGCCTTACGTCGTTTGAATTCTAAAATTCAAGCATATTGGGTCATTTCCTGAAATTATATTTCCACCTGTTTGTTTTTTGCCCTCACCCAGTTGACTGAAGTCTATTTTACTGAATCCATAAGAATCACTTCAACCACAATCAGGAAACTATAGAAAAATATAAAATACAAGGGATGATGTTGAAAACCAACAAATCATGGCATTCTGTACTGTGTGACATCTAAAATAATGCAGGGAGGAAGGGCAGATGTGTTATAATGTATGCTTATTAATTGTGCTGTGCCATGAGTGATCACTTTTCTGTGGGATTTTCTTATTATTGTTAATATATCAGTGAAAATGTTTCAGTCAGATATACAGTAATACCTTTTTGTGCAATTAAAACAGTGCATGTTTGCATTTAGGTCTGTTGTTTGAGACCCAAGTGAAATATTAAAGCATTTCTGCCCTCAGACAGCGGGTGGCGTCAGTAACCCTTGCTTTAAACACGTGTCTAAAGTCTCCTTAGATAGGAATAAAAGAATAAATGTTGGCTGTAGACCGGTTTACATGATGGAAACCTACATCTGAGTGAATTTTGCGTGACGTTTTATTTTTTAAATGAATTTCACCAGGTCAGCTGCCGGTCCTGATAGTTCTGGTGCAATGTCGAGCAACAAGCGCCTCCAGCAGACCCAGGCTCAGGTGGATGAGGTACGGTGCATCTCTGTCCCAATGTCTTATTTTATATGCAGCTGTGCTGGTGCTCTGCAGAACTGTCCACTATTAACCTCCAAACATTGCTTATAATGTAACACAAAGACACAAACCAAAATTCCTGGGGTGCAGTACATAATACACATTGTTGCCTCAGACTTCGGGTGTACACTTCTTCATTCTTATGGAGGCATAATAAGTCGCACTGAGGAATAAATGTGGAAGTGTAGAAGAATGGAGAAAGCGCAGCTTTCCTGGATGGACTTGCAACAGTCCCCGGAGAGGCTCTGGAATGGTGCAGCTCTGCCAGCTAACCTGTTTGCTCACCGTGAAGAGCCTTAAAGTGAGCAGCCTGTCGTTTAGCCAAAACAAAGGCTGATTAAAGAATTATTCTCAACACGTGTTTTTTGCTAGCGGTGAAAACATTGCTTGCGTGCTGTTTACATTTCTAAACAGCCTCCTCGCTGGGGTCTTTAAGGGAGTGAGTAGTAAAATTAGCACCATCTGCTGACAGTGGAAACGGCGTTCTCAGTAGCCCCGCCCCCTCTCATCGCGCCAGGTTTGAAAACCACTGCCTTACTATATTTATTTTCTGATCAGTCACATTTGAGAAGCATACCAGATGAGCTGTCACAAAAAATAACAATAACACAAATGACTTATTGAAAGCAGGTGAGTGGATATCTTTTAAGCACGAAGGCTTTGTTTTGAGACATAAATGGGAAGGTTTCCACCGTGTGATTGCAGTGAAATGTTGGAGAGAAGGGTTGTGGTTTTTATAACCCTGATAGCAACTCACTCAACTCCTTCCCTCTCCCCTCTCTTCCTCACTCTCTCACCCTACATGACAACCTTCTTCCCTGACGTATGACTTCAGCGGTCTTGCGTAACCGTTGGCAGCTGCGTCCTGAATCACCACACCGCCGATTCACGAGCTCTTCCACGCCATGTGGCCTGTCGAGGCGTCCAATGATGTCATTTTTTTTAATTTTAATTTTGTTTATTTAAATCACGCTTCAAACGTTGCGCAGAACCAACGTGCGGTTCTTTCGTTCTGAACGTGGCTCCTGTCGTCCTCGTTTCCAGACTGTGTGAGTGATGTCAGTCCCTCCCACACACAACTTTACCTCCGTTGCAGCACACAGAGGCTCTGATTGGTTGTTGGTGGATTATGTAATTATGACTGTTATGTAATGCCTGCATGGCCCTGCACAACCCTCCCCACCCTGCCACTCTGTCTGTAGAAGATGGGCAACCCAGGTTTGTAGATCAGTGGAACAAAGAGTTGGTGTGCACAAGCAGATAGGTCTTCCCAAGTTAGCGTGGTCTCTTTTTCACGTGAAACACTGTCAAATAAAATGTGTAATGTATAAACTAAAAGTGCATCCGTGTGCAGGTGGTGGATATTATGCGCGTCAATGTAGACAAAGTGTTGGAGCGTGACCAGAAGTTGTCTGAACTCGACGACCGGGCAGATGCGCTGCAGGCCGGAGCCTCCCAGTTTGAAACCAGCGCTGCTAAACTAAAGAGGAAGTACTGGTGGAAAAACATGAAGGTACCTGAACAGTCCTGAAATGGTACCTGAAATGTCGTATGTCCATCTTCTCATGGGTGTATTTGTGGTTTGTTCACCTCCGGCAGATGTGGGGCATCCTGATAGCTGTAGTACTGATCATCATCATCATCATCATCGGTAGGTATCGAGCTCCTACTGCCTACTTCCATTCACCTCTCCTGGTTGCCCTCAAAAACAGTTGCGTCCGCTTCATTCGCAGTTTGGAGTACTTCACAATAAACCAGCAGAGATGAGGAGTGAGGGAAACGGTGAAGAGACGTGCACAGTTGATGTCTGGGAGATGCTGCTTGGTCAATGGCTACTGAGCTTCACAACGTTTTCCCTTCTCACAGGGGGCTTCATTCCTATCCTGTTGCTCACAGTGTGTGTGCATGTGTGTGTGTGCGTGCGTGTGTGTGTGTGCGCGTGGCGTGCGTGCATGTGCATGAGAGAGAGAGAGTCAATGCTTGGTAATAATTCTTTACACTGAATTTTACACTGAATGATGCAACAACGTATCCAACCATATTAAAGGTGTATCAATTAGCGTGCTATAACACATGCCAAAGAATAAAAGATGATGTAATTTAAGCCTCTAAGAAACTAAATGGAACCTCCTCAAATGTTTAACGAAGCTCTAACATACACACACGGTCTACAGACTCAGGATGAGACATGAAGAACGTTCACTCAGCTTTTTTATTATTATTATTGTTGTTGTGTTCATTATTATCCAATTGTGCCAGCTTGAAAAAGTGCCTTTGTTGGTGTTAGTTTGGATTAGAAATTCTGAAATTGGGGCCTGTGCATAAATGGCAGCCTTTCCCTATATTTGAATTGAATTTCCTCCTCCTCCTACTGACCATCCTTCCAGATTCTGCCCTCAACACTCAGGAAATCACAGGCATTTTGAGTAAAAGTGCAGCTACTTTTGGCTACAGGTGACGTTTCAGACGAGCAGCTCGGCGGCTTAATTCGATTTATTTGAAAAATCACAAGAGGGGGGTGAAAAGCAGGATGGCAGGAAAACTGGACGAGTGATCGACACTCAGGGTGGTTTCTTTTTCAACTGTCACTCGTACTTTGTCTCCCAACTCCACAGAAATGACTAAAGAAACCCATCTTTACCTATTGCTGCCTGTGTTTTCCTTCATTAGTTGTAATAGGCTGCTCTCTCCATCTGCAACAGGTTGAATTTTGACAGTCCGAGTCTGTTACTTTGATTATTTAACCGAGAATCGACAAAACTAACATGAGCTCAGCTTTCTGCTGGTTATACTGATTCCTGTATCATTTCTTCTACAAGATTGAATTTGGTTGTATGTTCAAATAAATCACATTTAGATTTGGTTTAGATTTTAGTATCTCCAGATTCAGGCCCTATCGCTGAGCTAGTTTATGGAAGAGTTAACAGTAGTGAATCTGATCTCAAGGACGTGTCAGTAAACCTGCCTATTTGAAATGACAACGTAATTTAGTAGCAGACAAACTTTTAATGTTTCTCCAATGGAGAGCAGCTGAAATATTGCCACGCCTTTCAAATGCCTTCTAAATGTCAGATGAATGTTGTTGCCTGTTTAATCACCTAAGCATTATTAACCTTTAATGACGTATTTGTTTGATTCCTTTGGCCATATAGCCCGCCTGATTAATGCAAAGTGCTTTTTGAGTTCCCTATTTTAGTTCAGTTTTTTCTTCTGCTGTTGGCTTTGGTTGATATAGAATTAACATTTAGAAAACACAAGTTGCTATAATATACCAAAAGAAAATGAGCATCTTCCTGGCTGTTTCTTCTGTTATATTAAAATAAATGTGTTTTATTGAAACAAATGATTTGCCATTACTCTGCAGTCTTAAAAATTTGGGCAGGGGTTTAATCAGCATATGTAATGATTGCACTCAGTTATCTGTAGGTATGAAAGTGTGAAACCATTCTTACAATATGGCAAGTACAATTCTGATCTCTCTTCCTAAGTGTCTCAATAAAACTAAACTGAAAATAGTAACTCTTGACTATTCTGTTAAGCTAAAACACCCATTTGACTTAAAGGGCTTTAGTTTAGTCTGGCCATAAAAAACACTAGATAAAACGACTGATTAGAAATATAAAGCTGTAAAACTGAAGAAGGCGGTTTCCAAATCACATTTACACACCTGTCCACTCATTTTTATTGAGGTTGAAGGGTGGATACGGTGTATTCGTGGGGAGGCTCGCATCTTTTCATACCCGCGTACACCGTAGCGGTTCCCTGGAGTATGCACGGTGTTTTCCAGGATTATGTAACCATAAAACAGCGGGAGAGCATTGAGGTAATACGAATTATCACTTGGATAAAGTTATTAAGCTAATAGTGTTTGAGTTTATCTTGCGTTCTAATAAAATAACCACAATAGTTTTACTTGTTTCGTAATTTTGCCATCTCTTATTTCAAAGTATAACTATGAATACTACAGCCACGTCCACCGCCCTCGTCATATCTACACCGCGCATCCGCGTGTGAAGAATGGAGCGAACCTACGCAGACGATTCTCTGGCCTCCTGAGTTCCTACTTCGTGTTTGTTGTGTAACATGGAGGTCCACGTGAAGGGACAGCAAGCCACTGATCGTTGGCTGCGTTTAGACACGCCCACGGCCAGAGACGATGACCAATCAAATGGTCGGTATATAAACGCCTCGTCCAATCACCAACGAGTGGGCGAGGTTTAACCGCGCAGGCCTCACGTTGCACAAATGTGTCAAACCCTCCGGAGTGGGTGACTATTTCTTTATTCGACTGGGACTTATTTAAAAAACCAACTATATATATCTCTTTAGTATGACCTGGATAGCTGTTTGACAATTACAAACGTGTCCTGTTGCGACGCTGAATCACGCGGACGAATCGAAAAGGTAACAATTACACGTTAATAAAGATGTATATAGTTAGTGTGTGGGCTAAGCTAGCTAACCAAGTCACCCATGACAACCAGCAGACTGTGCACATTTATTTATTTTTTTGTCGTGGACGTTGGTTTAAATGCCACGCACGCTCCTTAATGTTTCACGAGTGAATTGTTGAGAAATGCATACAATCGTTCCCCCGCTGGTAGGCTAGCTGTGTTATATGTCTGCGGTTAGCCGGGAGTGCAATGCGTTTTTCAACCTGTCAACATTAAGGATCCTTTCTGTTCCAATGGTTATTTAGACAGTTGTTTTCTGAAGTGACAACTCCCAGTTCATTTTACGCGTCAGTGGGGAACAAAAAGAAAAGGCTAGCTGTAATCATGTATATTAAAAAACGCAAGTTTTGTTTGATTCTGTCTTATATATGATTGATTGCTTCTCTATTACCGCCCACATGGTGCATCACAGTAAGCTCGTTTTGTGCTGGTCAGGCTTTGTTTCAAATACATGTCCCTCTTGGAATGATGGCTCCAGCTTTTGACGTCTTTCTGGACCGTTTGATGCTTTGGCAGGTTATTGTGTTCGTGTGGGGAGGGGTAGTGACCCATGTTAGCTTTGTCTTGGCAGGGTTGGGCTGTGGTCTCTGGGATGTTGAAGTCTGTATCTTCCTTTTTCCTCCAAGAGTCTGGAAAAAAGCCAAAGATAATCTCTCCTATCAGGTGTCCTTGTGTTTATTTAGCCCAAAGAACTGATGGTTGAGTTGGTTAAACTTGCTACAAAAATAGAACTTTTGTCCATTCACATTCTGCTAAGCATTGGTTTTAGTTCCTCCTTGCATGTAAACACCCTTTTGTTCAGTGGCAAAGGTAACTCCTTATTTATTAAAGAGGGAAACTAGAAGAAAAATCACTTGGAGAGCACAGACCGCACAAAGCAGGTCATTTTTTATATATACTGTTTAAGTGGTATTACAAGGTTATGTAACAGTAGGTTGCTTTATGCTCAAAGCCCCTTGGTTTGGATCGTTGGTAGACCAAATCTTAAAGTCCTTCTGCAATCTAGAACATCACCTAAGATATAATCATCTGTTCCTTGGCCCACTATCAATATTTCCTCAAGATTTCATTAAAATCCAGCCATAAACTTTTAGTCATATTACTCCAAACTCCAGCTGCCATACTCCCTTTGGTGGAAGTAAAAATCATGAAAAAATCCCAAATTCTAGCCTATTATTGTAGTAACACCCAATTTATAAACTGTGTAAGGTATCTTGAATAAAGGGCTATTATGGTAATCGTGTGGAGGTTTTATTAAGGTTTATATAACTGCGGCGATTGTATAATAAAAGTTTCTTTTAATGATCTTACAGTGGAGTCAGTTTGATCTTGTGTTGGGGCCAGAGTACTCAGCAACTTCCACAGTTAACACTAATATCACGTGCCCGTGCATTAAGAATTATATACATTTTTTCAATTTGCTCTTCCAGTCTTCAGATGTGGATTGATGCATCCAACATTATCTGAGTGACCATCCTCTCCAGACGGAAGCTATTGTTATGAGGACCACAGCTGACTATTGTAACTGGAGAAATTACTATTGATGTGTGACCACAGCACTGAGATGCCTGGAGGTGACAGTGGGCCAGAGGGGGAGGAAGATCCTGTCTTATCATCAACCACAGGTGATACAAGAGAGGGAAGCATGTCGTCATGCCAGCCAGATGGAGGCGTGGATTCGGAGCACCTCAGGGTGGAGGAGAGCAGATCTTCAGGTGGAGAAGCAGGGCAGGAAGACGAGGAGATGACCAGTGGATCACATGACCTGTCTTCCTCAGCCGATCACAGCCCCAGCAGTGCCCTGGGATCCACATCATCGTCTGCTAAGAGGTAAGCGGTAGTTTAGTTTTATTTTAGTAATTCAAACCGTGATTCGGCCGTTGATCTCTTAAAAAAAAAAGGTTAAATCAAACAAAAACGTCTTCACACAGACGGTCTGAATTGCCGAGGCCTTTAGGTCCCTGAAACTGTTGGAGGGTTTACATGTTTTAAATTTATAGAGAGATTATCACCTTGGAGGGGATCGCAAGACTGACTGTGTAGATTTGGGCAGGTCTTCAAGGCAACAAAACAAGCCCAGTTGCCTTTGACTGACCATCACCCAAGATACAGACCGTTAGTTCCACTGCTAACAGCTACACACGTTGCAACGCTTTAATATACATTTATGCTCACACTCTTTGCTCAGTGTTTTCTGTTGCATTCAGTAATTATTTGTGTGTGTGTAGCATCGAGAACGCAGATGGCAGCAGGAGGCAGGCTCACAAAGAGGTGATGATCACGGTGGCTGAGATGAAGAAGAGGATTCCGTCAGAGAAACGCAGCCGCAGCAAAGCCAGCACTGTTGAGGCCTTGCATTATGCCCTCAACTGCGTTAAACAAGTCCAAGGTACTCAAACTACACGCTACTCACGTATGCAGCGCGTTCTTTCTTCGATGGCTGCTTATCGTGACATTATCTGGCCTCAGCGCAGCATTTGTGTTCATGCAATCCTCTGCAGCTAACAGTGAGTATTACAATCTGCTGATGCAAAATGGCCAGGACGAGAGGAGAGACGCCAGCGTTTTCACCCTGGAAGAGTTGGAGCGACTCACTTCTGAGCACACGCTCAAAAACACGGTAAGCACACGTGCAGAGAAAAGAAGTTCACATCAACTGCACATTCATATGTGGAATACATGTCTGCCTCATATTTGTAGGGGTCCATAAATATATTTTAAGTGCATTCTAAAAAAAACCGTGTGTTTATTTATGCCTCGTGCCTTGGTGTGTGCGTGAGTGTATGTGTGTTTACTGCTTTTGCGTGTGTCTGTGACTCGGCTCGCTTGTGTGCCCGTATTTTTGTGCACATCGGTGGATGTAGGACTCCTTTGTGGTGGTTTTCTCGCTATCGAGCGGCCGCGTGATGTGCGCCTCGGAGCAGGCTCCCAGTATCCTGTGCTGCAAGAGGAAATTTCTGGAGTCGGCCAAGTTTGTGGAGCTGCTCTTCCACCAGGATGTGAATGTGTTCTACTCACACACGGCGCAGCTGCATCTGCCACCCTGGAGCAACTCTCACACAGGTGTGCTGGAACCACAGTTATTTATTATGGGGTTTAATTCGGAACTTATATCAGCTGACTTACTGTAGCTTTAACTTAAGTACCCCAAGTTTGTTGTATCTCTACTGTTATATTCTCAACAGAAATAAGCAATAACCACAAATAAATGTTATTAAAAAGCATCTTTTGGGTATTTTAGTCAGTTTTAATACTCATCAATATATGTAAAATGTTATGATTGCTGCATTATTGTTTATTATATTACAATTTGCATCAAGATTATAGCATATTTATGTGGGACCTGGATAAAGTACTGCAACAGGTTGTGCTGGTGAATAAATGGCACTTCCCTGTTGTTTGTCTCTGCAGCTGGAGTCCTCTTTGACTGTGCCCAGGTTAAGTCTTTTTTCTGCAGAATCAGGTCAGTATTCAGACTGTTTGTGCGCTTTTCTGGACCTTTGTGGAATTTTACGGAATACTAACATTTTGTTGATTTTTTTTTTTAGGGGAGGGAAGGACCGCGAAGGTGAGATGCGCTACAACCCTTTTCGGATAACTCCATATCTGCTGAAGGTGGAGGGAAAAGGGGGAAGTGGGGAGGAAGAGGTGCCGTGCTGTCTGGCACTGGCTGAACGCATCATCTCTGGATATGAAGGTACAAATTTGATCATAAATGCTGGACCTTAAAAGACATAGCTTGGAATTTAGCTTTTTATTTTAATATAATATCCTTGTGCAGCGCCTCGGATCCCCTTGGACAAGCGCATCTTCACCACCACACACTCCCCAGGCTGTGTGTTTCTGGAAGTGGATGACAGGTCAATAAACGTGTTCACAATTAGATTTTATAACGGTCCTTTTGAAGCAGAGTTGTGCTCAAAAAAGTTATTATTTTTATGTGACATGTTACAGAGCTGTGCCATTGCTCGGATACCTTCCTCAAGATCTGATTGGCTCATCGTTGTTAACGTTCATCCATCCAGATGACCGTCCCCTCATGCTCTCTATGCATCGGAAAAGTATGTTTTCAAGAGACCAAATACATAATCAACACCTAAAAAATGTGTTAAATTGTTTATTGACAAATCAGTGTTTTAATGTCCTCTAATGTTGTGCATCTCACTCACTTGCTTCTCTTCCCCTGTGCAGTTCTGAAGTACGCAGGCCAGTCTCCATTTGAGCACTCTCCAGTGCGCCTGCGCTGTCAGAACGGAGACCATATCACCTTGGACACCAGCTGGTCCAGCTTCATCAACCCTTGGAGCCGCAAAGTGGCTTTCATCATCGGTCGGCATAAAGTCAGGATGTAAGTAGCTGCATCAGTGCTAAGTATCGGTTTAGGTGTATTATTCACATCACCTGTGTCAGTCCTTCTAATAAAAGTTGATAATAGGGTTAAATGTCTTATTATTGAGCAGGAGTCCATTAAATGAGGATGTGTTTGCTGCTTCAAGTAAAGATGATATCACTGTCTTTTATGAAGAAGTAAAAGATCTACAAGCAAAGATTTACAAGCTTTTCCTACAGGTAAAACTTCATATTTAAATATGTCTTTGGTGGAGTCTTCTTTTAACTATTTGTAAACAGCGGCAGCTTGCACATCTTCCCTTATAATAAAGAAGGTTTATGAAACCCATCAGAGGAAGCTACACTTCTTTGTAAATTCACGGTGGGTCTCGCTTTTACAGCCGGTCCATAACAATGGTTCCAGCGGTTATGGTAGTCTGGGAAGTAACGGTTCTCACGAGCATTACATCAGCGTCGCCTCTTCGAGCGACAGCAATGGTAATCTGTGGGAGGACTCGCACCGGGAACCGGTGAGACAGCGCAGTTCCATCACCATCAATCGAGCCGTTTTCATCTCAGATGGCGAGATTAATTACGCTGGTGCATTGTTCGTGTGTTATTGCAGATGACCCTACAGCAGATTTGTGCTGACGTGAACAGAGTAAAGACCTGGGGCCAGCAGGTTCATCTGGGGTCAAGTCACAAAATCCCTTTTCTGGGAAAACCTGCGACAGGTGATGCAACCCTTCACATTCAGACATTGGATTAGAAATCTGAAGGTGTATTATTACATTGTTAAGATGTTTTAATATTGACTGTGCTTTCATTTTGTATTTCCCAAGAATGTCTGCCACCTGCCAACTCTAGCCCTGAGGTCAGAGATCATGACGAAAACAGGAAGCAAACCCACATTCCTTCCTATCAGCAGATCAACTGTGTGGACAACATCATCCGGTCTGTAGTGGAAGTGCCACCACACCAGAGCTAAATCCTGGATTCTTACACTTAGTTACCTAATTCTTTGCATTTTGTAGATATTTGGAGAGTTGCACAGGTTCAGCCCTGAAGAGAAAGAGTGATTCTCATTCCCTGGTCACTTCCTCTTCCTCATCCTCTACCTCAGAAGATGACAAGCCTGCTGGAGCAACTGACACAGCTCAGGCCAGCTCAGATGGTAGAAGCATGTCCAATAGGATTAGTCTGAAGGATATCATGTGCACTTGTTGCAGGATAAGATTATACTTACCTTGTTTTCCAGTGGTGCTGGACAGTGGGGTGTCAGTGGCCCCTACAGCTGCTGCAGTTGTTGGAACACCTCTGACGGACATCACCATGTCCACAAAGGCCATGAGTGTGGTCTCTCTCACCAGCCAGTGTTCTTACAGCAGCACCATTGTCCATGTGCCACAGCCTGAATCGGGTATAAACTCTAATTAACCCGTCATTTGTTGCAGATTAATTAAAAGTGGATGACCATCACTAGATAACCGCCGATAACTGTTGGTCTGTCTTTTACAGAAGCTACAGCACTGGAGGATGCTCCAATGGGCAGTGAGCCCGCTGAGACCCCGCAGCCCCCCATCCGTCCTGCACCGAGCCTCCCCACAGAGGAACGAAGGTTTGTTGGCCTCACAAAGGAGGTGCTATCTGCTCACACACAGAAGGAGGAGCAAGAGTACGTGGATCGGTTCCGACATCGTATCCTTCAGAGCCCCTACAGCTCCTATCTGCAGCTAGACAACAGCTCAATGGCTCACTCCCACCACCCTGGTATGTTGTTATTAGATTTAGTGGCTGCTGAAAATGCATTTCCTTTCATCAAGCTCAATCTGCATTCATCTTGAAACAGGTGACTACACGCGTCCAGTGAGCGCCGGTGAATGGAACCGTTCGAGGAGAGGAAAGCTCCGGTATAAGCGACCCAAACCCCAAGGCTCTTCAGACAGTTACGCTTCTCCTCCTGGTCCCAAATCATCTTGGCCTTCCTCAGAGTCTTCACATCCCCAGATTGGGGTGCCTTACAGTGCCCATCCCCAAACATCCCCACTGCCAGCTCCATACTACACCATGATGGCAACCCAGCCTGGTACAGAGCAACACCACCGGCCGCAGCAGCTCCCTGGACCAACCCCCTTTATGCCTCCTGTCCAAACCCAGTACACCTACAACTTTGGTGTCACAGAGTCAGCAGGCATGCAACCTATCCAGATGGAGTCCATTCAGAATTTTCAGAATCTGCAGCCCATGTCTTCAGCTCAAATCATCCACCCTTATATGACTCCGGTCATGGCTGTCATTCTGCCCCAGTACCCAACTTTAACTCCTGGATTTCCATCCGTTTATCCTCCCTCTGCTTCTTCCTTGCTGCCACAGGCACCGATCAATATGGCAGCGTTTGTTCCAGGCACAACACACTTTCCACAGCCACTGTTCCAAGCCCAAGCCACCCCTCTACCCCAGAGCACGCTTGGGCCTCTCCTGTGTTCACCACGGGCCAGCTCCTCTGTTGGTGAGGAGGAGGAAGCTGCTGGGCCTCGAGCTTTATTCTCCAGCTCTCGCTCAAGTTCTCCGCTACAACTGAACCTGCTGCAGGAAGAGCTGCCAAAGGCGAATGAAGGCAGCACGGGGCACAACCACACTGAGAGCCTCCACGAACACCATGCCAATGAGGTGAGAAGGGTTGATGTAACGCTTCACCTTAAACACGGTCAAACTTCTCACATGAGTGATGCGTTTAGTAGACACAGGTAGAGCCACGCAGGTCTGACTACTCATTTATTGCCTTCTCCAGGGTGACAACCCCAGTGATTCTGGTAATCACGATGCACAGTCTACGTCCAGCGAGCTGCTTGACTTGCTGCTGCAAGAGGACGCCAGGTCAGGGACAGGCTCCAATGCATCTGGGTCGGGCTCCCTGGGATCTGGATCTGGCTCCAATGGAACCTCCACATCACACACTGGTAAAAGAAAAAGCACACCCCGGCATCTCTTTTGCAGCATGTTGAAATCAAGTAAATATTTTCTTCTTTTAGGCTTCAAAAAGTACACTGAAGTGACTGATGTGCTGATCTTTGGCTTACAGGCAGCAGCAACAGCAGCAAATACTTTGCCAGCAATGACTCGTCAGATACATCACGCAAAGCCCGTAAGAGCCAAGAGGCAGCAACAGAGCGCCAACATGACTTTGAGAGTCAGGTGGAGAACTCGCTGTGGAGCATAATCCAGCACACACCCAAACATGTCATGATGACGTACCAGATGCACGCCAGGTAGACGCAACAACACTCTTCCTGCTTTTGTCCCACAGTGGAAAAATTCTGAATGTCAATCCTTCCAGCAAATAACGTTTCGACCAAAATGTAATTAAATCTTCAACACAGAATATATTATAGATCATTTTTGACTTTGTAAGTCGGTTTTTGCTCAGATGAGGTCATAACTTTCATGTACTCCATCATTTTAGGGTCACAGAAGGATTAATAGTTAAACCTTTTCCTTTTCGTTGGACACGAGCAACATTCTTTTTAAACAGATAACACTGACATGGCTACAGAGTTACTTCCCAAAGCTTTCATTTATTATTTCTCAGTATTCCGCAGAGACCACTTGTCATTCCAAATTTGCACCAGATTTGTTTGATAATTGGCATTTTAATGGACCTCATCATTGTTTGACATCTACATTTATATCCTGGTGGTTTTGTTTTTATTTGCTGCTATTTAATATTATTGCCATGTTGTGCATCCAGGGACCAGAATGAGGTGTTGGCAGAAGATAGAGAGAAACTCCGGGTGCTCCAGCCCCTCCAGCCTTGGTTCAGCCAGGAACAGAGAGAGGAGCTGGCTGAGGTTCATTCCTGGATCCAACAGAACACTATCCCCGAGGAGATCAACACACAGGTGCACGATGGCATATGCGCACACATTTATCATTTGACTCGCGTGAGCACTGGTTGTGATATAATAAGCTTAATTTTCTGCCTCTTAGGGTTGTGACAACTGTAGGACAGCTGCAGGAGCCTCCCACCCTCCTCCTCCTGCTCCAGACAGCTCATCTTCTCAGGAGATCCCCGAGCAGGAAACTGTTGGACCCGACGTTGAAATTTGATTGACGCTGATTCCACCAGAAGTGACCACCCGTCTTACAAACCTCCCCCCGGTTTAGGTGGAAGTCGATCGTATTTTTCAGTATTGTATGACGAGGCCACATCCCGGAAGCAAGAGCTATGGGCATTTTACAGTTGCACAGGTCCTGTAAGGGAGCCTTTGCCTTTATTGGACCATAAATGTCTCCGTGTTAGTGTTTTAACCCCCTAAACCACTTGACGCTTGGATCAAGAGGAGGGTGCTGGTTGCTGCCCTGAACCTGAACGCTATTAACGCACACCAGTCAGTGGGATAGGTTTGTGAGAATATGACACCAGGCCCTTCCCCAGAGACATGTGGTCGTACAGCCCGTACACCACCATCTACGAACGTGACTACAGTTGACACCTGGTAGACCGTGTCCGTGGACTCCTGAGACAAAAACACATTTGCTGCTCTCTGTTTATAATGAGATTCCACATTTGTAAGTTGATTGTTGTTTTGTCGTACGCCACAGGCTGGTTTCCTATCATCAGAAGGTCCATTTGTATGTTCCTTTGGCTCACGACAGCAAATGTATTACAAACTGAGTTCAGCCCTACAGCACTAGTCCACCAGAAATTGTCCCATATCTGGGGTTGCCACCCTTTCCATAAACTATGGAATCGTCCTTTAACCATTCCGTATTTCCATAATTGTCCAGTAGTCGTGTGTCACATGCACACATCAATAGAATTGTTGCTAAGATACGCCAGCGATGCTACTTTCAGAGACATGTCTGACGAACGACGCCACACAGACAAGTGCGATGGCAAAAAAGAAAAAGAAGTGGAGAAAAGAACAGGGAAATAAACAGGAATGGCAGGAAAACATGAGAGGATTCATACATCTCCCAACGAAAGGTCTCCATTAGTTGGGGTCTCCATTAGTTACTGAGGTTCTTGCACTCTTTGTTGTCTGCCAGTTATCTCCAGAGGCTGAAACAGCATATATTAATAATCATATTGATTTTTATTGAACTCAAATCTGGTTGATGGATGCGCAGGCCAGGAAAATTCTGAAAGCATAGCTACGTTAACTCATGTAGTTCGCTGCTCCCCACTCATAAACTGATTGTAGGCTACTATACAAGTCCAAGTTCTTACTCTAACAGCAATGTTGTTATTGTTTTTTTTGGTTTTTTTTAAAAAGAACCTCAACTGTTTTATTTAGAGCTATCATAAGGCTGACCCAGTGCCCCCTGTCCCTTATCAGAAAGGTGGCAGCCCTCCAGCTGTAGCGCCACCGAGTATCCTGCCCTGTCATGAGTGTACACGACACATAACTTACCTCTAACTGTAAACAGACACGGCCCCAAATGTAATTTGATTAAAGAATGGAATGTGTGTGGGTGTGTGTCCATGTTCTGAGACAGATGGAGAGAGTGTAAATGTGTGTGTGAAATGCAGTTGCCCAACACAGGACAGGTTTTCTACAGTTTTTAGATTCAGAGTATGTTACTGTTCTCCATATTTTGCAGAAACGGTACACAACGTCAATGTTTCTGAAAGTCATTTGTCTTGAATTCAGGGATTGTTTGTTTGTGACACAAAGGAATGAATAAATGGTCTATACCTAATGTGTATGGGTGAGCCTCCATTATGTCTTTTTTTATTATTATTTATTGAGCAAAACACCCAAAAGTTGTCATAGTGGTAGGTTCGGGCTCATGAAAATCTTCAAAACTAGCTGATTGTATCAGGGTTTGCATTTGATGACTCAAATTGTTGGCAGATATTCATGGCAGGTTCATTCCATGCAGCTATCAAAGTTTAAAGCAGGTTATTAAAAAAAGATACATTCTACGAAAAACAATCGAGCAAAAGCGTTTTTGCACAAGTGGCACCATTGACCAGCAAATATATATATTTTTTTATCTCTGAGAAATCTCAAAACATTAGAAATTGACCTATGGAATCCAGTCACAGCTGGGCCTCTCCTGTAGGTGGCGCTGGAGCATCATGCACCGTGTCAGCTAATCCAGTTCGATCATGACTGAGCAAAAGAAAACATCAGCTGTTTTCCTCATGCCTCATCTCTCCTGTTGGAAGGGGGAGGTTCGACTGTGTTGTGTTTGGAGCACAGCCTCTGGACCAGCCAGTGACTCCATCTGCGCTCTGGAACTTGGATTGTTCACTTTGAAAATTTCTGCATCTCTGTAAAATGGAGGCAAAGGGGGGAAATAACCAACTGCTTCCATAGGCATTAGCGGGTGCTCCATGAGGCTGAAGATGCTAACAAGTTCAATGTGAATTACCTTTGTCCAGATCTATGACCTTTGGTGGAGAGCTGCAGCGAGCCTTCGCTTTCAGCAGGTTGTTCTTGTAGTCTGAAAACAAAGACCAGACGGTCACTTCCAACCCCAGTGGGGACGAGCCTGACCTTCCACCCATGGTGGACTTGCACCTCACCGAGGTTTCTGTCCTCCGCGCTGTGCACGGTCACTTCGGCAGAGTCCATCTCAAACTCCTCCGAGCCGCAGCGGCTTCTCTCAGACCTGACTCAGCGATAAAAACACACCTGTGAGTGTGTTTAAGGGGAAGACTGTGTGTGTGTGTGTGTGTGTGTGTGGCACTCACCTCGTGGATGGCTGCGGATAAAACGCTAAAAGGACAAAATAACATGAGGTATTAACATATATTTACACACCAGTTAAACACTTTCATACAAAACTTTTTCCAGACCTTTGGACTTGTGTCTACGGGTGACGAGGACGACGATGAGGATGATGAAGACCAGCAGCAGGAAGGAAGTGAGGATGTAGCCCAATGGCAGGAGAAAGTGGTGTCTTTGGTTTGGCAGAATAACATTGATGACTTGGGGTGAGTCGTCTTTGGAGGAGGCTGAGTAACACACAAAGTGCAGCAGTCAGCGATAAAGGGCCCCGCTCCTCATCCTCACACATGCACACGAGCCAGCGAGTCATCAGCAAACATCTGTCACAGCAGAGCGAAAACATCTCGTGAGTAACACAAAAAGAAAACACTTTCAATTGTCTGGATCCACTTTGTATCTTGAATAATGCGAACCAAAGCATTTTGAGCTGGGCTAAACGGGTCCATTATTCACTCCCCTTAACGCCGCTGGGTTATGACAGATTAAACTTCACGAAAGGTGAAACCTTCCTGTAATTTATGGTGGTAAAGCGAATAAATAAAATAGGGGTCTGTTAAATGGATCAACTGAGGGATGCTATGGAATCCATAACGCTGCAGCGGATTCTTCGAGCAGCTTTGGAATTATTCAAAGCTGCTTCCTATTTTTCCATGTATCAACATGCTGGGGGCAACATGCACCGCTGCACACCGCCACCGAAGTTAGCTTGATTCACTTAAATACAGCCGCACACAGAAAGGCAGCGTGCATCGGTGAAGTGTTCCGGTTCCGTGAAGGACTCGAGTATTTAAAAAAGAGCGATCCATCCATTCCTTGGAGCGGTGGGCAGTCAGACGCAACATAAAGGTTATCGGATAATTGAGTGGGTTGAGTTTAAAATGTGTTTGCAGCGTCAGACTTTATCTAACGCTCACATGAGCCTCCGTTGGCAGACTCCTAAAACCACATGAAGCTCATTTTCAGTCTAGGTTGTGGCTACATGTGTGCTTGCTTTTGCAAGTGTGTGTGTGTGTGCGTGTGTGTGTGTGTCTGTTGCCACGTAAGCTCCACTACCTTTTTTGGGGTGTTTGTATTTCATCCTTTTATCTGCTTTCTGTTAACTTTCTGTTCCTTCCTGCTCAATTTACTCATCCTATCCTTGGACTCCCATCTTGTGTCCCCAGTCAACCGTGTCCAAGTGTTTGAACGGTGGGAGGACACCCAGGCAGGCGCAGGAAGAACGTGCAAACTCCACGCGGAAATGCCCTTTTTGCTACATGGTCCCTTTTCAAAAATTTCAGCAGAAGCTGTTGTCCAGTCAGCGTTACGCGATACCGTATAAGTGGTCGGAGAGTCATTAACGACGGGAAATCAGCAGCTGTGGACCTCAGACCTGAGACATTGGAGCCAAAATGAGAGTCAGACGCAAAGTCATATGGTGATTTACTTTTCCTGGCAGTAAAACACAGAGAAATGAGGAGAGGAAGCGGAGTGAAAAAAAGGACAGAATTGGGTGGAACGGACGAAAGCAGCCAAGGGTGAGGAAGGGGACAGTGCTCACAAAATGACACATCTGAAAGACTTTGCAAGCAAACCTTCATTTTTTTTAAAACTAATTTATGTTTAAGTCCTTCTCTGGAAACCAGGGGGAGTATTTGTGTTTACATAAAAGCTTTCTGTTTAAAACTAATGATTTCACAGATAGATACCAGTTAAAATGTGAGTCAGAGGTAAATAAAGTCCCAAGTTAGATGCAAACCCACCCCCCCACAATTTAAACAAAGTAAATCCCAAAATACAAGTCATAGTTTAAATCATATTTGCATACTGGATAAGGTAAATGATGAAAACAATGCTGGTTAGCCAGAATTCCAAAGTCAAGTCCCACTTTTTCCAGGCTTCAGTTTGTATAATTGGAAAAGTCATGACGAGCCAAAATCTTTATGTGCAACATTTTTATGACCTCTATTGAAGAAAAATGAAGCAATGAGAAACAAAAAGTCTGAATAAAACACCTGGGATCCAACAAGAGGAAAAAAAGAAGAAGCAGAACAAAGAGAAGAAGGGCAAAGAATGCGGGGGGGGGGGGGGGGGGGGGTCCAACAGGGCAGCAGACAGCCAGTAGATAAAAACTGAAACAGGCTCGAGGCCGTAAACGTCCTGTTGACAATAAATCTGTGGCCAAATTTGTTTAGAATTCCCATGGTGCACTGCAAACGCACGACGAATTGTGGGACCAGAGGTGGGCCTCATTTAAAACACCACAGCTGAGAGATTCCACGAACACACACACACGCACACACACACACACACACACACACACACACACACACACACAGCCACAGGCATGTCTCATTTCTAAATCCCTCTCAATGATTTTGCCACATTATTGGAGGACCTATTGGAGAAGCTCATTCTTCAAGAATTTGAGGTTGGCAGCCTGGTGCCCCTCCTCTTCCCCGACATTTCCATTCTCCATCTCTCCCCTCTCTCTGTTTCTCATACGCTGCTTGAACGAGACGCCTGACGAAACCAAGAACACACGACGCTCTTACGCGTGTGCTAGAATCGCCTCTAACGGTGAAAACAGAGCGTCAAAAGGTGACAAGGGGAGGCTGTGAGAAAAGTGTGTGTGTGTTTTCTGAGCCTCTGGCACCTCAAAAGCTGACCTTGCAAGAAAAAAAACCCCTCTGGTGACTCTAAGAGAAGCCTTCAGAGCGTCCAGCCGCCCCCTCCACCTACATTTCTTCTATCTCAGCTGTTTCTTTGCTCTTTGGAGAGTCAAAGACTCAGAGGAAATGAGAGAAAGTGAAGGAAAGAACAGATGTGAACACACTCTCTCTCTCTCTGTGCATGTGTGTGTTACCTTTTTCCTCACTGGGAACAGTGGTCGGAACCACTGGTGGTTCCACCGTCACCTGGAACTCTCTCCTCTCGTGGAGGCCGCAGTAATAATGGTGGAGGTGGCAGGAATACTTGCCCTGGTCCATCAACTGTGTGTTCAACACAGGCAGCACGTTATAGACAAAAATAACACTTTTTCATTTCAATGTATACAAACCCAGACTTCCCTCTAGCTGGGGAGAGGGAAGTCTGGGCTTCTCTCCTTGGGCTGCTGCCCCCGCGACCCGACCCCGGATAAGCGGTAGAGAATGGATGGATGGATGGATGGATGTATACAAACCTTAAACAGTTCAACATCAAAAGAATATTCTGGTTTTATTTTTATCTGCTCAAAATCGGTGTAGTCTAGACATTTTAAGGGCACTTTAAATGCTGTTTGCATTTAATACCTCTGTAATAAATCTATATTTTTTATTTTAGTAGCCTGGCAGAAGATGCAAAACAGAGATTACAAGATGATGGAGGGAGATTATTGAATTCTACCCTATTTCCTCTGTATCCTTACTTTAAAACAAGAATTTGCCCTGTATTTTTGTTACATTGTGGAGTCTGAACCACCCAAAACCATTGTAATTATTGGCATTTATCTACTTCTCTAAAGGGTTCAATGTGCGTGACTCTCGCTCTCAAAAGGGGAATTTCACCAAGAGTCAGCACTTATTACAAAAATATTCATTACTTTGTCTTTTTTTCAGGCTGCAAGCTCGAACAACACAACAAGTTATAACTTCTCCCGGGGTGGATGCAACGTGGAGCAGACGTAATAGTGCTCGGCCTTCCCGCGTGATGGCTCACACCTCGCACCATGTGACCCTCGTGAGTCACGACGGGTCAGGCAAGGACTCGGAGGAACGTCTCCCAACAAAAGGTTAAGAATCCGGGACTCCGCACGTGATTTTAGAGAAGAAAAAAAAAGGCGTAAACACCTTCAAGATGTTTTGACTGATTCAAGAACTGATTCAATGGCTGGAATCGAAGAAGAAAACATGACGAAAAGTCAGCTGAGCGTTGGCTGTATCGAAGTGGAAATCTGGACCTCGTTCCACCTGAATCCCAGAGGCCTTCTGAACCACAGTTTGACCTAAATGCCTTGATTTACGAGTCCTATCGAGAGTCGGGACTCCCGAGGGTCCAAACGCCCTTAAATATTTTCTCCCTCTCGCACCACAAATGGCACAGATGGTTTGATCCTGGTCGGGTTCGGTGATGCTAATATCATCTCTCATATTACTGTCAACCTCATTTTCCCAACAGAGCAATAATCGCTGACGTGACGGAGCTTTTCTTTCCAATTATTTGCATGTTATTTTCCTCATAAACCAAGTAAATAAACCTGTCAAACGCCTGTTATATGAAAAATGGGCAGAAACACTTAGCAGCTTATTTTTTTTAAAATGAGCTATTGTCTTTGCTCCTCAGTCTTTTTTGTCAAATGTCCATTAGTGTGTTGCTTTTATAGTAATATAATAATATATTACTATATATAATAATAATAATATAACATATGAGATCAGGAATTCCTGGATTCTGCTGAGTCACAAACCTGCAGGTCAGAGACGGTCAGCGAAAAATCTCCGTCCGTGAAGGCTCGGCTGCTGATGTTCATCTTCCTCTGGAGGAACTGTGACCCGTAGTTGCGCTGCTCCCCAGAGGAGTAGAGGTCGACCAACCGGTCGGCCCGGTCGTGGCCGACTCCGGGGGCCTGGCGGTCCCAGTGAACCACCTGGGGGCCGTCACAGAAGAGAACACAGGTGTCATTTCCAGACTGTCCCTCTAAAATGGCCGCAAGGGTGAAGCGCTCACACCTGCTGGTCGTCCTCCTCCTCGCTCCAGTCCATCCACACCTTCCGCCGGTTGATGCACGGCAGGACGACGGTGCTGCCGAGCAGCACCACGTACACCGGCTTCTGTCCGTCCCAGAAGCTCTGTTCTTTGCGGCCTTGGCGACGCCCAAAGACAGACAGGTGAGCTAACGGCGCGGCGCCGCCGCGGGGGGCACGTGCTGACGACGGACGTGTCGGACTCACGCGATTTTGTGACGTTGAGTTGAATCTTGATCATCTCGTGCAGCTGGCAGTAGAGGTGGTGAAGGTTGCAGGAGTACAGGCCTCTGTCGTTCATCGTCACGCCTGCGGTCGCGGGCAGAAACCAAACAGGCCAGGACGGGCGTTATTTAAAGGTTTGATGGTTCTATGTTCACTTAATTTATGTGAACGAGAGCTTTCCTTTTGTGGAAACATCAACCATCATCTAAGCATCATCTACGGACCTTTGATGACCAGTGAGAAGTTCCCATCCGTGAAGGCGGTTGGACTCAGGCCGACCCGGCCCCTGTTGTAGGAGTTGTAGATTCTCTGGTCTCCTGCAGAGAACATATCCAACACCCTCTCCATGGCATAGTCTGGGTGGTCCCGGAACAGGTCCCAGTGGACCACCCTTTGCCTGTCCCTCACCATGTCCCTGGTCCACACCATACGGCCGCTTACACACTGCAGCACCACCTTTGATCCAGCAGGGGCACTCACGTTGTACCCAGCCACCACCATACTGCTTCTGTCTGACTGGCCTGATGCTGGAGGGCAGGAAGGGTGGAAAGAAACAGACATTCACAGTTTGGGGACTTTTTTTTTTTTTTAAATGAACTCCCTTGACACAAATATTAAAGATAACTGATTATTTAGTCTCTAGTTTCTGCATGTTGGAGGTCTCAGAGCATCTTGAGGGTGGATGATTAATAATAATCTTTAATTGTATTTTATACCAGCAATATAAAATCCACAAACATAAGGCTGATATTGGTTACTTTACTTTGAACACACGCACACACGCACAAACATACCTGTAGTGAGGAGACAGGTTGCAAAGACTGTAAAAAAAAGATTTAACATCATAAATACTCTCATTCTTACAAAGCAAGGTTTTTGGTGATGATATGACACAAATGACACCAATCGTCTATTTCCCTCACACATTAGCTGGTCTTGAAAATGTCTTAAATATTACGAAGCGTCACCCTGATGGTTTTCCAAGGATGTGTTGCCTGGAAAACACCTGAGCTGTTGGAAACAATCTTGCAAACTTACTGTAGGTGAAGCGGAGAGCCTGGAGAACGATGCTCGTTGTCTTCATGGTGACAGAATTTGACTTTTCGAGGGTTCCCACCTCAGATTTCCTGGGCTAGCAGCCGCTGTGGGACTGGATTTGGTCAGTTTGAAGAAGAGCATCGACACTTCTGCACAGGATCCAAACAGAACTGATCCCACCCGGGAAATGAAACTCGACACCACTGGCCTGTGCACGTCCCATCTTATGGGAAAATCGTCTGCTTTATTTTTTATTAAACGTTTTAGAGGACTTTCAAAACAGACATCTCTTTCGCATTTAATTGTTACGCTTCAGTTACTTTGCATGTACTATCGGAATAAACATTCTTCTTTTGCACTCATTTTGTCACTGCTTTAAATGCTCCATTGCATTTGGTTAACAAGCATCGCACAAAATTCTAAATTTGGAATAACTAAGATTAAGTCGGATGTTAGATAGAAATTTAGATTAAATTCTTGCGAACTGGGCGAACGCGACTTCACAAGAACTGGACAAACGCGTCTCCCATCTGGCGTAATTAGTCCAGTGCGACTCTGCTCAAAGACGACCCTCAGTGGCCTTTTTATGACATCTTGAATCGTCAATATTTTACAAAATTTCCAAAGATAATATAATAATATGCTTTCAAAAGTGAACAGAAGTGGGATTTACCTTTGTAATGTATTATAGACGAGCAAGAGGAGAATATTTGATGAGTTAGCAAAATTAGTGTTTTTTTATGTATAAGAAATAATTTATAATGTCCTTTTATTGCTCAAAAAAGTGAGTTCCCATACCGGGAGTCGAACCCGGGCCGCCTGGGTGAAAACCAGGAATCCTAACCGCTAGACCATATGGGACTGCGAGCAACCCAACTAATCACTTTAGTTCCTCAATAAATTCAATGAATTATGCTATGTTCAATATACAGTATTATGAATAAATATACACATACAGACACACCATTATGTATATTCATATTATTTCCCAGTGAGAACATGTCAACCTTATTAAAATACCACCTTGTTTCTTTGTTTTAAAATAATTTTAGCTGATTAAAATGCTTATACCTACGTTGGTAGGTATATGCATTTTAAGTGGCTTGGTTGGGTAACAATGTACAGTACACAAATAAAGAATAGACTTATGTAATATATTTATCCATATCTATCTGCACCCGGAATCTTTCTTCTCAATTTGTTCACGACCGGCGCTTTTAGCTGTAACACCTGAAACGCTTCCCCCGAAACAAGCGAACTCATTCAAGGTTTTGTGGCTAAAGGTAGAACAGTCTATTAAGGCATTTTATTTAAAAAAATTAGGCATAGTTGACGCTATACTGTCTTCTGTATATTATTGTATTGTCCGCGTACTGATTTGAGATGTACTTCACTATTTTACTTTCGGTTGCTTTCGGTGAATGGTCGTGTCATTTGGCTAGCATGCTTGGTGTTCACTGCAGCTAACTGGCTAGCTAATAAGCGGTGTCCCAGAAAACACCGGTTACTTTTCAGAGTTGCTGGTATTCCATAGCACTCTTACACTGTCGAGTCTTTTGTTTCCACAGGTCCCGAGTCCAACTTTTAAAGATGTTTTTGACAAGATCGGAATATGACAGGTTGGTTCCTCGCAAACTGCTTTGTCATTTATTGTGGGCTTTTCTGCAGCCACACTGTCGCTACTGCTAATCCATCTTTAACACGTGCATTTTAAGAGTTTTACTTACATTTTCAACATTGTTTTTAATTAAAAAAAATATTCTGCTACTTTTGCAGTTTTCATCAGTGCGTTTCATTACCTAGTCATTATGCTTTCACTTTCGATGTCGTTCTTTTTCTTCCTTTGCGAAATCTTTAGTTAAACTTTAAAACGTTTCAATATTTCTCACATCTCAGCTGTGCATTTTGTCATCGTTAACTTAACGACAATCTAACATACAAATCTTGTACAGGGGTGTAAACACATTCTCTCCTGAAGGAAGATTGTTTCAGGTTGAATATGCCATAGAGGCTATAAAGGTGAGTATTATATGTAATAAATGTTCAATCAATACTTGTCCTTCGTTATGTTTTATGCAGCGACTGAAGACACTTGTTGTTTGGACCTTTTTCTTAGTTGGGGTCCACAGCTATTGGCATCCAGACATCGGAGGGGGTCTGTCTGGCAGTGGAGAAAAGGATTACTTCTCCTCTGATGGAGCCCAACAGCATTGAAAAGATTGTGGAGATTGACAGTCACATTGGTAGGTGAAAAAAACAAACTCAACATCAGCTCCTGGGTATGCAACTCAAATTTGCATGCAAACCTCTGATTATAACAGTATGAGTCTTGAATTAAAGTTAATTTCTCCCAGTTTGACCACACAAGTCAAGTCTTTATGCTGCAGAACGTGCAGGTCCACAGCGTCTTACTTCATGTTCTCTCTGTTTCCAAGGTTGTGCTATGAGTGGTTTGATAGCCGATGCCAAGACTCTAATTGACAAAGCCAGAGTGGAAACACAGGTACAAATACTCGGCATGTTGTAATTTTGACTGTTTAATTACTCTTATCTATGAATCTCTGCGTTCTTCTTCAGAACCACTGGTTCACGTACAATGAGACGATGACGGTGGAGAGCGTAACGCAGGCTGTGTCCAATTTGGCCCTGCAGTTTGGAGAGGAGGATGCTGACCCCGGAGCCATGGCCAGTCATTTTCCTCATATCCTATATTTAGCCAAGAAAATGTCATCATCTCTTATTCTTTTCTGATTTGTGACCCGTACAGAGTCGACCATTCGGCGTAGCGCTTCTGTTCGGTGGCGTGGATGAGAAAGGGCCTCAGCTGTGAGTAAAAATTTGGAATTGTAAACACAAACACGCACCGGTGAGACCTGAGAGTTCTTTTTGTTGGGTTTGTGAGCGCAGGTACCACATGGACCCATCAGGAACGTTCGTGCAGTGTGACGCTCGTGCCATCGGCTCTGCATCCGAGGGAGCTCAGAGCTCTCTACAGGAGGTCTACCACAAGGTATCAGCTGAGTAGTCACATGATAATGAGGACAATGGTTCAGCAGGTTGAACGTCATGGAGACCATCAGGATCAAACGATCCCGTTAATTCCCGCTTCTTGTTTTTTAACAAGTCCATGACACTGAAGGATGCCATCAAATCATCCCTGACTATTCTGAAGCAGGTGATGGAGGAGAAGCTGAACGCCACCAACATCGAGGTTTGCTCCCAGTTCAAACACTTGCTCGTCGTTACGACGACACTCTCCGGTGGCCCGTCTGTTGCTGAGACTCACGCTGGCGCTGTTCATCTCTCCCCTCTAGCTCGCAACGGTAGAGCCCGGGAAGACCTTCCACATGTTCTCCAAAGAGGAGCTGGAGGATGTTATCAAGGATATCTGAAGATGAAAAAGACTCGGGGTTCTGGGCAGGGGGGGGATGTGATCGTACGCCTGGGCTGAACGTCACCGCAGCACATCAATGATTCACAAGCAGAAGAGGAGCCTCTTTTGTCATGTGCTAATTAGTACTTCTTGTCTCTCAGCATCTGCACAACTCTGAGCAGCGCTTACGTCTGAGTGGCAGGAAAACAGTGGGGGGGGGGGTATTTTTGTTACCAATCAGTTCAACAATTAAACTTGTATTCAAATGGTTTTGGGAATCTTTATTTTACGGCAGTAGAACAACAGAATAGCTTAAATGTAGCTAATATTTAGATGACTATTAAATTCTTTTACTTAATTTACCTTTTGTAGTTTTTTTGGGGGGGAGGGGGGTATGTTATATACCCCATCCACCACGTTTGACACATTGTGTATGATTTGGATGATTAGAAATGATATTTTTCCCTTCACACTCGGATCATGTAACAGCAGGATTCAGACCTGCACCCTGATGCAAACATCTGTATTTACATTCTCTACATTTTGGGCCCTGCTGCCTTTTACAGAGCTTCACTAAACAGGCGGGAGGGCGGTGGGGGGGATGGGGCTTCATCTCCTATGGCTCTAGTCATTGTGGGCTTCAAAAGTTTCAATTAAATCTTAAAGTCTGAACCTTGGTCACATCTAATTCAATTCAATGTCCACTGAAATGTACACAATCAAAACTTTTATCAAACGGGCTGGTTTCGTGTTCATGTCATGTAAAATGTAAACAGAATTATATATTAGACGTGAGGGGTAGTTTTGAAGGGGGGGTATAAAATACCTCCCTCCTTTTCATGCTGTAAAACATATGAATGTGCAAATACCAGTGCCATAAATGTGAAAGCAGCCTTTTAGCGTCAGCTTGCATATAAATCACTGGACATTTGTGGACGCCGCCGCTGATCTGTTGACACCACAGTATTTGGTGAAGCAAAACGTTTATTGCTGTGGGAAAGGCTTAACCCTCATCCTCGGTGTTCTGTTTGTGTTCCCCCTCCCCTCTTTCTCTCGGAATCATTAAAAAGTTCGAGGAAAACCAAATCTCCGAGATCCAACAGGAAATCGTTTCTCCAGGCTTTTGCGCAATCTTTCCACCAGGGGTCAGTGTGACCCCAGAAAATAACTGACATCCCGGAAAAGGAAGATTCCTCTCGTCCAATCAGCGTGCTGATCATTCTGGCGCTGACCAATCAGCTGCCGCGGTGAATGGGCCGTCAGTGAGGATGCTTTTGGTGATGAGGGGGGGTATGCTGGGACAAGAAGAGTTTGTGGCCGTCTTTAAAGTTGCACGGTCGTCTGTTAAACATGACCCTTGCGTCTCGTATGATTCTCTCGCTTGGTTTGTTGTCGTCCGCGCTTGGCTCCGCACTCCAGCGGGAGGAAAAGGATGCGAGGAGGCTGCAGACGGAGTTTGGGAATGATGAGGGGCCACGTACTTCGGAGGGGTCGCTGCTCTCGAAAGGCAGCCCAGGACTGAATGAAAAGACGTGCACAGCTCCGCCCGGGCTCGAAGCGACCCTGCGAGAAGACACCCATTCAGTAAGTGGACCATTCGGGTTTCTTTCCCCGCCATTAAAGCAATAAAGTGTAAGGATCCGGGAAGCGTTTGCTTTCCTGAAGTGCTTCCACTGGCAGCACATGGAGCTGCTGTAAACAACAAACGCGCCACCATCAACCACACAATCCAAGAAACAATTGTTCTCTTTGCATGACACACAACATGTCAAACCTTTAAACTTCCCTCTCTTGTGTCACGCAGCATCATGTCATTTACTGGGGTTTTTCAATTACAAGGACAGAAGAATAAGATTGTTGCAACTGCAGCATTTGAAAACAGAAATGAATTATTCCATGTTGACCATTTATGTATGCAAGATTTTAGCAGCATTCATGGGTGCAGGAATTAAATACCTGTCACCAAACCTGGCCTCACCTACGGTGGCCTCATGTGAATCAAATAGATCCAGAGGTTTCCCGAATGGGAATGTATTCTTTAATTAATATTTCCTCTGAGACAGTTTATGTAGAAAGATGGACGATCAATAATCTGTTGTTCTGAGGGAGTTTTTATGATGCAGGAAGCTCCTTTTACTGACAGCAGGCAGCGGTTTGTGGGTTAAAATACTCATACACCAATAATTATGGCAGACACACGCCTGTAAACATTTAGTCACACTCTTGGAACAGTCCAACTCATCTTATACACCTCAGACGACACCTCTCAGTGTTATGGCATTGAGCATGTGGTAATAAGAGTTTACATGAGCAAGAAGGACCCAGCTGTCCAGAGGAATGTTGAGGGAAAACAACTTGTTTTAAAAGTACAGCACGCCACAGGACAGCCTTTGTGTGGAGAAATTACATCACACCTCCACAAACTCCGGAGCCTAGACGTGACTCTGAAGGAGGACAGACTCCTCCTCTCCCTCGCAGACATTCCCCACATTTTTGACTTGATCTGAGCACCGATCTGGATGTGAGTCTCACCTGTCTGTTATTAGAACTTGGCCTGAGTTCAGAGCACATCAGCAGATTCGATTCTTCAGTGGAAGGGTTTATTTTTCCAATTTAAGGCCCAATAAGGCGGTTGTATGTTTTTGTCAGTTTTTCCTGCTTGTTTCACAGGCGGTTCATTTAGCCGACTCAGACAGGCCTGCCGATTCTTCTTTTCCTCCTCGACATCCTTTCGGTCCGTCCCCACTGACCAAATAAACATGGAGGCTTGTTCTTTTTCAGAGTGTAACTGGGTCCCAGCCAGCTGTAGCAGCACCAAGGAAAGCAGTTAAGTTGATGTCGAGAGGGGAGGGAGAGGGTGAAGGGTTGTACGTTGCACGGCGGACGCACTAAGAGAACAACAAGTCAAATACTCTTAAATATTCATCACTTTGGTAGAAGCTCTTCACATGCCAGACGGCCGTAAACCACGTTTTGGGCCTGTATTTGGACCCTCGGATGAGGTTAAAGCAGTTACACAATTAGTGTTCCAGCAGAAAAGGCAGCTTTGTTAACTTTGGACCGAGCACACGGCCCAAAACTGCAAAGAGGTGACAAGAGCCGTTGTTGCCCAGGCCAAAGAAAAGTCAAGGAGGAGACAAAGATCCTTAAACACATCTGGATACACAAAAAGGCTGACCACTGAAACAGCTGTTCCTCACCATCTTTATCACCTTCTGCCGCCAGAACCCCCCCCACACACACACACAAACACACAAACACAAACACACACAGATGCTTGAATTCTAAAAAATCTGTTTTTTAATATTACCAAAGGTTCTTTTTTTTACCTGCAGCCGCCCTCTTGTGGTTGTCCTGAAGGCCGGGGCATTAAATAATATATGAACCAGATTATGGTAGAGTTTTCATTCCGCTTTTGAATTTTTATAAACAAAACGGCCAGAAAGAGGCGATTGTGGTGGTTTCTGGAGGCTTAGAGAGGACTTCCCACTGTACTCTCAAGATTGACGTTGTCCGTGTGGACATGAAACGGGGCCTTTTTCTCCCACGTGTGAAGGTCACGTCAGGTTTATGAGGACACGCCAAACAGGCTCAACACGCCCCTCTGTGATTAGGCTCAGGTTCCTCACCTCTCCACACCCTTCAGTGACCTGTGCTCCATACGAGGGATGGAGAGTATTTAACATCAGCAGCTTTAGAAAAGCCTGATGTAAATACAGCCTTGTAGTGCTGGGAAACTAATATGCAGCTGTCACGAGTCTGGTCGTGAAGATTGGTACAGTAGCAGTACCCAACATGCCTTTCACCTGTGTCATTTTTTGTAGTTATGTGTAAAGGTCAGGGTATAAAAAGTCTTTGAAAATGTTCTTTTTTAGATGTGACTACGTAGACAGGGGGATGGAAATGTTCGTTCATGCTCTTGGATGGCCAGTTTCCACTGGAGCTGTTTACGAGCGTCCAGCAGGCCCTCTCCTGTGGCTTTATAGAGCCGTATGTAGACTGCACCAGGCAGGACCCACCTTGTAAACATCCCTGTTCTGCATGTAAAAGGAGGGGGAGGAGGAGAGGGACCTTGTTCCTGTGCCAGACTGTGAGCATTGCTGGAATGAGCACTTGAGCCTCACTCTGGATCAAAAGGCTGGAACGCTGTTTGGATGCAGAGCACAACTGAAGCCGAAGTGTGAAGCTCAACTTTTCCTCTCACCTCCAGTGGTTTTTCTGCTTATCTGTAGTTTATGAGCAGAATTGCGCGCATCTTTACTGAATGTGGATTTCTCTGTGTTGTCTGGCCGCCTCTAATTGTCCTCTTCGCCGACCGCGGCTTTGTCATGTAGACAGGAATGTAGGTCACACACACTGGACAGTTGGGACAATTGATGCTGTCCTCTCGGCCGTCCGGCGAGCAACAAGCTCACATCCCCTTTGGAATCTGATCTCAGGCTGCCGAACGACACCCAAAGCATTATTCATTGAATTATGGAAAAAAGAAGTTATAAAGCAGGTGGTATAAATAACAGGTTTGTAAAGGCTGAATAGTAACACCAGCCTGGTTATGATAGGAGCGTGTCTGCACAGACGCTAACATCAGCAAGTATCAAATGCCCCCAGACGAAGACTAAAATATTGTGTTTTACTGCAAAGGGTTGTAACCAGGTGTCTGGATGAGTCCGGAGGAATGTTGCCCCCATCCCTGTGTATGGGAAGCACGTGAAACATATCAATGTATTTCTGAGCAGTTCTGTTTCTGCCTTTTCTTTCAGTTTATGTTCAAAGTGAAGACCATGAGTTCGCTGTCTCTGGCCTGGGTGGGCGACGCCTCGGGGGTGAGTTTGTGACCTGTAAATGGAAGAAATGTACATTTCATGTAAATGAAAGAAAAAGAGGGAAAGGGACTGTTTTTAATGTCTCATCTCCCAGGTGCTGCTGGTGTTGACAACGTTTCAGGTGCCGCTGTTCATGGTGCATTTTGCCCAGTCCAACCTCTATAGGAGGTGAGAAATACCTGAACCGTGACGCCGCGCGTTCCATTTTAAGGGTGTAGAACTGCTGCAGTTTGGGGCTGTAACTGCTGCTCTCTCACCGTTCCAGCAAAGACCATGGGAAGACCTTCCAGGATGTGACTCACCTGATCAACCACACCTTCATCCACACGGATTTCGGCATCGCCATCAGTCCTGACCACTCGGGAAAGGTGAGGCGAGGGCGGGGGGGAGACAGAAAGCATCTTTGTCGTGGCGGCCTCGGAGAGGATTCCATTCAAAGCTCTACTCTGTGCTGAATTCAGGTGATGCTCACAGGTGATGTTTCAGAAACCAGGGGGTTTCGGCTGTTTCGGTCGCGTGACTTCGGCTTGACCTTTGACCCGGTTGACCTTCCGTTTGAGCCGCTCATTCAGATGCTGTACAACCCGGGAGACTGCAACATCATTTTGACGCTCAGCGTCATGGTACCTGCTCTTCTGCTTTAGTCCAGACCTGATTTACTGCAGCTCCATCAATTAACTGAATTTTGACTGTTTCTTTTCCCTCCAGTTGGACCTCTGGTTATCTGAAGACTTTGGCGCCACCTGGCGGAAAATTCATGACAGTGTCTGTCTGGTCAGATGGTGAGAAACTTTTTTTCTATAATTAAATTCGAGCCGAAAAACGAATTATTTACAGTAAAACGATTATTTTTTTGGATTAGTATTAATATTTTACTTCTTCTGAATATGAGTGGTGATTGATTATTTCTTTTCAACCACGGTATTTGGGCATTTCTGGTTCATATTCTTTCTGCAAATGATATTTTGCTGATCCAATCCCATTTTAAAAAATCTGTTATTATTCAAAGTGTTCTGTTTCACACTTTCTGGACAATAAGGGTGCATTCCAGACTGTTTTCCCCTTTACCAGAGGCCAATTTCATCTAACCACAGTTCGGTCTCAAGCCTACAGACAAATAAATCCTAATTTCTCATGGAAGAGTTACACTTTATAAATCTGGAGCCAGATACACTTAAACGAGTGAAACCTACCAAAGCTCTTTGTAGTGAATGATAGGGTGGAATGTGGCTTATACAGTCCAGGTCACGGTGCTGGCTTGTATTTATATGTGAGTTGATGATCTCGTTTCATTTTCAGATAGCAGATTATTAAGCGGTGTTGTCCATGGACACGGGTCATTTGTGTTTGCTCACAAAGTAGCCTGAAGCCGTGCGTGTTTGGAGTTCCTGTGTGCGGTTTTGCCCATTTTTTTGTTATCCCAGCTGTCTCCCTCTCAGCTGGATCGTTGTCGTGGGCCTACTTTAGTGTGGTCACCAAAGTTCACATGGGGTTGTGGTGTCAGCGTGTGGTCATCAGCGCTGCATTGTGGGAACGCCGTTGCGGCGCTGCGTGGCCGCAGCTGTCGCTCAGGCTCCGGCCGAGATGGACTGCAGAGCGAATCATGAGTCAGCAAAGTCATTCTTATTCAGGCCAGGAAAAGCCTAATATCTGCACCGTGGAAAAAGGCATCTTCTTTCGCAATAAAGAAAACCACAAGGGGGATGGGGGCAGGGGGCATTGATGTGCAACTCACTCACACACATCTGGAAACCACAACCCTAATTGGTGATTTCTATTCTCTCCCTCATTTTCTCCCATGCAGGGGCCAAAAAAACAGCATCTACTTTACTACAAACCACAACAGATCATGCAGTAAGTGCAGCCGCGCGATTGTCAGTCGCACATGTGAAAACGGGCCGAATCCAGTCACACATGTTTCTGTCAGACGACAGAGGCTCGTTGGAATTGAGGAAGACGGCAGACTACGGGCGAAGTTTCCAGACCATCGCGACAAGAGTTTACTCTTTTGTTCTGGGGGGACGCTTTGTGTTTGCTTCCATCATGACTGGGACGGTACGTGTGTAAAATGTGTTGGTGTTGCAGCTTTGCGTTGCTTTTTTTCATGTGTGTGTGTGTGTGTTAGGGTACTGAGCGTATGATCCATGTATCTGTGGATGGAGGGCAGGTGTGGAACATCGCTCAGCTTCCCTCAGTCAACCACGAACAGTTCTACTCCATCCTGGCAGCCACCCGGGACATGATTTTCATGCACGTGGACGACCCCGGAGGTGGGAATGACTGAGGGTGTTGGTAGCTAGCAGTAATACTGATGCTTGACGATCTTTTTGTCTGGTGCTTATGTGAGCAGACTCAGGGGTCGGAACCATTTACGTGTCAGACGACAGGGGAGCCGTCTTCTCCAAGTCTTTGGAACGGCACCTTTACACCACAACAGGGAGCGAAACGGACTTCACCGCCATCACGTCGCTCCGGGGCGTCTACATGACCAGCGTGCTCACGGAGGGTGAGTTAACACACTGATTCCACACTCACACAGTGGGGCAGCAGAAAACAGCAAGTTACGCCAGAGCACATGTAAAAACGAGGCAAAATGTCCCCAGTGACACTGTCTCATTGTCTTCTAAAGGTGAAAGTTTACAGTTTGTATTTTTATCGGCTTTGCAGATGGTGTCGTAGAGACCGTGGTCACGTTCGACCAGGGCGCTAAATGGCAGGTGCTGCGCTCTCCACAGAGCAGCCAGTGTGACTCTGAGACCTCCACCAACAGGCCCAAGAGAGTGAGAAACACACACCTTGAGACATTACAGTCATGTTGCAGATGTACGAGGGTTAGGGTTAGTTAGGTAGTTAGGGTTGGCTGGGTTTTGTAGAATCTGTGACACTGTTTCAGCTTAATTGTTGCGTCTCTACAGTGCAGACTTCACATCCACGCCTCCTACAGCACCACCATGAAGATGAATGTTCCCATGTTGCCTCTGTCGCAGCCCAACGCCGTGGGTCTGGTTCTGGCTCATGGTAAAAGAAACACCAAACAACCACTCAGGTGACATGGTGTCATTTATCACCACTCTTGTCCGTGTCTACAGGAAGTGTTGGAGACTCAGAATCGGTTCTCTCCCCTGACGTGTATGTGTCTGATGATGGCGGCTACTCGTGGCTGTTGGCCCTCAAAGGCCCCCATCATTACGCTATACTGGATTCTGGAGGGCTGCTGGTGGCTGTGGAGCACACCAACGTCCCTGTCAATCAGATCAAGTCAGCTAAACTGGGAAAAGGGGACAGTTGTTGGTTTGTTTTCAGAGCGCCATCGGGCTCAAATTGTCTTATCGCTCTCTCCTTGAAGATTTTCCACAGACGAGGGTCAGTGTTGGCACGCGTATAACTTCACCAGCGACCCGTTCCACTTTGTCAGCATGGACAGCGAGCCCGGCTCCCGCTCCATGAACGTCAGCCTGTGGGGCTACAGGACCGGCTTCACCAAATGGGTGGTGATCACCGTGGACTTCAGGAAGCTTTTCACCCAGGACTGTGAGTATTCGGGTGCGTAGAGCTGCTGACCGCTCAGCGGCGTCTGAGATGATGAGTGCGCACGTGTTTACGCGCAGGTACTGATGCGGACTACGTGCAGTGGCTGGCTCATTCAACGGAATCTACTGGACCCGGTGATGGATGTGTGCTAGGCTACAAAGAGACCTTCTTAAGGCTGAGGAAAGGATCCGTCTGCTGGAATGGGAGGGATTATTCTGTCACCAAGAAACTGTCTCCCTGTCCGTGCACGTTGGATGATTATCACTGGTATGAATTTTGGCGCGGTGGTGCAGCGATCATGGATTTGGCATCTTAGTAAGAAGGTTCTAGGTTCCACTCCGGCCTTTCTTTGTGGAGTTTGTATGGTTCTCTCGTGTCTGTATCCACATTCTGCTGGCCCGCGGTGTGAGTGTGGGGCAGACTCGGTCCACCTCTTACCCAGTGAGCACTGGGAAATGTGAATCTCACAGCATGTTGATTCGCTCTGTCCTACAGTGATTTTGGATATTACCGGCCAGAGAACAGCTCCGAATGTGTGGAGCAGGAGGAGATGAAGCGCCGTCCTCTGGAGTTCTGTTTAAACGGCACCGTGGAGCAGCTACGGACCAGTGGGTGAGGCTCCCTCATTCGGCCCTGAAAAGGATTTTTACCAAACACAACCAGGCACTGCTGAACTGCACAGACCCTGTCTGTCCTCCTCTGTTTGTGACAAAGCTACCGAAAGATTCCTGGCGACCAGTGTGAGGGAGGTTTCCAGCCAGAGAGGAAGGAGACGGCCCTGAGCAGGATCTGCATCAGTGACTTCCTTCGTACAGATTCTCTGGTCAGTTCTTCACACACAGAAAATTTGACCTTCAACCCTGTTAAACCGCATGTCCTGAAAATTCAGTACCTTCTAAACAGCAGTGGACTCAATTTCCCCCCCCCCCCAGACACCTCACCACCAGTCCTCACCAAATACCGCTGTCATAGTGACGGTTGTTATAGCAATCCTGCTAATGAGCGCTGTCATGGGCGTTTGGCTGGTGAAGAAATATGTGTGTGGAGGACGGTGAGTCAAAGTTTATTCCACATTTAAGTACACATGTATGCTGCTTTTTGTTCCTGACTCTTATATTTTTTGATGTTTTCACCAGGTTCCTCGTGCACAGATACTCTGTTATGAGGGAACACGTGGAGGCGAACAAAATAGAAGGGGTCGATGACGTTGACAGTCACAGCACAGAGACAGAAAAAGCGCACTACAATGAAGACTCAGATCAGGTATCTCCTCCTTTCTTTTTATTTAAACAGTTTGATCATCACAGAACTAATTTGTGGTGTTTGTCTCCCAACAGGACCTTTTAGAATAATATTCTAGTAACATTCAGCCTCTGTCTGCCACATGTTGCACGCAGAGTGATTAGCGTTGCCTTCGTACTTCTCTCGCTCCCTCTAGTGGCCGGAGGACTCATCAGCAGCTCACGCCACTTCCTTCTTTCAGTTGAGTTGCCTGTAGGAAGTCAAAGCTCTGATTTGGGGAGGGGGGCATAAACTCAGCCTGGAGCAGAAGAAAGCTGGTTGTGGGGGGGTCTGGAGAGCTTTTTTTGATTCTGTCAAACACAGTTTTGTGAAGTCTGAGTATGTGCTGTTTTGTCTTGTTTTCTTCCATGCTGCCCTGAACAATTGGTGGCTGATGACATTCTGAAGCGATATGGAAGCCCCAAACAAGCTGTGACCTTGTAATATGATGTGCAGCCAACAGGAAAGGATAATCTGTTTTTTGAGTTCAGAAATATCTGCCGCCAGCAACTTTCTTTGCTAGTAATTTGATACAGTCCTGTTCTGCACAGCAGCCATTTTAACATTTATTCTGTTTATTTCAGTCACTAAAATCAGGCACTTTGCACCACTTTGTAATTCAAAACTATAGAAAATGGTTTTAAGGTTAAATTTTAGGCTAGGTAAAAATATAACTTCAACCATCTTCCTCTTCCAAAAATAATAAGTATATATTTTACAAGTGTTAGAATAAAAGATCATATGGTAACATTTTTTTAAGAATAATTAATGCTGAGGTTTTATTTGTAAATTCACTTCAAAATGAGTCAGAATTACATGTTAACAACTTGCCACATATCAAGCAAAGAAATGGGACCTTGTAAAGTCCATATTAGCCTTTTTAGTGCTTTGGGAATTCTTGGAATAAATGTTAAACAGGTCATTAAGCAGTGTCATGATTTAAAATACAAGGTACCTTTTTACGTGTTGCAGCATCCCACATCCTGTTTGTCCTCCCTGTGTGTGTGTGTGGTGGAAGTGAAAGACTTGAATTATTGCCAAAGCACTTTTCATAACTTTAGAGGTGATGTAATCAAGCTTAGTCCAGTCGTGCGTGTATGAAAACAATCCTAGCCCAAAATCTTTACTTGAAATTCCCGCTGTCTTTACATCCGAATAGACATGCAGACAGATGTTTTGTGTGTGTGTGTCTGTGTGTGTTTTTGCGTGTGTGTGTGTTACACAGGGGAGAGAAGGGTGCATAATAATATGCCTTTTTTAATTATCTTAATTTAGATGCAGACATAATCATCCAGTTAATCTAATGTCTAAGAAATAAAGCTGAATTTGTGGATTAAATAAATCCCGTTAACGCTAATATAAAATGATCTTTATTCTAAGTACCATAAAGCAATTAATTAACATCATTTGATGTGTAGAAAATAAATGATGGCTGGATACATTTATATTATTTGCGATGCGATGCTAAAGAATCTGGTGTTTGCAGGCTTCGTATTGAACATTATTACTGCAGAATTAATAGGAACATCCCAGCAAATAAGCTATTGTCATAAGATGGCCTAATATAGAGGCATATTCTCAAGGACTGATGGGTGGACTTTGTGACATCTGAAAGCAACTTGCTTGATGCATCTGTATTTACACAACTGTACAAACAAACCCACATATTTACTACTCAATGAAAATATACCTTGCACTGTATCTACAGATCTGTGAAAGAAGAAATTGCTTGTGTGCCTCATTCAATTGTGTTTTCATTACTGTTTGCTAGAATATCAGAGATGATTACAGTACATCTGGATTAAATAACTATACCATCACCATTTTGCATATTTTGACTAGAATAACACTCCATTTATATAATCTTTATTTGGATTTGTTCATTGGATATTTCTGATGATGTATTGATAATAAAGGTTTTTAAAAGCCATGAAGTTAAAGAGATTAATAACACATTTTTTATGAATTCAAAAGATGAATACGCGTCACGCAAGCGCAGTACCACCCCTCTACCAGTAGGGGCGCGCTTCGTATCTGCGTTTCCGGAATACGTCGATCGCGATCGTTGGTTTGAATCTGTAGTTCAGTTAGCTTCGCTGTCTACCTGTCAGAGCCACATAGTTTAAAAGTTGAGCAGCTACTGAAATATATTTACATTGCAGTGGTCGAGTTATAATGCGACAGTCCACGACGAGCGATGCCGCGGCGTTTGCGTGATGTTAATTCGGCCCCATGAGGTATTAACGAAGATATTCCTCTGGAAATAGCTAAGTTAGCCAATGTTAGCGTGGCTTTCGTGTTAGCTAACACGGGGTCGCTACGATGGCAATATCATCCTGAGTCAACGTTTCCCAGGTGTTACATTTCACACGCCAGTGTTTTGGTAAGGTTTCCATTTTGGTTCAGCATCTTCAAAGTGAAACATGCATATATGCTTCCCTGCGCGGGTTAGCAACAATAGCAACTGTTGTTAGCTGTCGGATGTGATCTTATTCAGGCGCACTCTCCTGTTTAGGCCAAATACACTCGACTGTTTAATACGAGCGAGCTTTATGTAATGCGATGATTTCATTATTTCCTTGTCGTGTTACAATTCTGGCTTCCAGTTTGAGGACTTTTACTATGAGCTCTCTATCAGCCGAGCCTCCATCATCAAGCTCTTCATGCAGGACACTTCCAGGAGAAGGAAGCCAGGTACAATTTTTTCTATACACCTCTATTAGATTTTTAAAAACAATTCAGGCAATATCCAACGATTAATATAGACATTATTGTAAGGTTCTGGCTGTGTCTCCTGTGACAGGTTCAGCCAAAAGCCCCTCTCCTGCAGATTCTGCGTGTTGCAGGAGCCCAGGAAGAAGTATTCACATTGAAAGAGGTAAGTTGACAGGCAAAATGTCAAGAATGTGAGGATACATGCTGTTAAACCTGTTCAGAAACCCACCTCATGGGTCTTGTGATGTCTCCTGTTTAGGTTATGCACTACTTGGGTCAGTACATCATGGGAAAGCAACTGTATGATAAACAGAGGCAACACATAGTTCACTGCCAGGATGATCCCTTAGGAGAGCTGCTGGAGGTGGAGAGCTTTTCTGTCAAAAACCCAAGGTAACCTTCAACCCAAATGGTCTCCGCAACTCATGCTGGACTAAGATTTTCTGGCTTTATAAATGATCCCGTTTTAAGTGGTCTATTCTGCTTTCCAGCCCGGTGTATGAAATGCTGAAGAAGTACTTAGTTGTGCTCGGCTGTGCTGGTAAGTGTCACTGTTGCAATGATGTCTTTGTTGCTTATTTGAAACTGGTTGTGTTTTTGTTTTTTTGTTTTTTTTCAAAATACAACTGAAAATTCAATTGTCAATTTGTTTTCTCTTCCCTTTTTCCATTGACACTGATATTTTATTTGCCCCTTTAAATTAAGTTTCAGGAGGAGCTCCTCGGGAATACGTGGCCTCTTCGCTTTATTCTTTGTTTATGCATCTTTTTGGGAAGCAGGAACCATTTTTTATGACATATAGAAGCCCCTGAGAGACTAAATAATGCTAAAATGCAAAAGGTCAGGGTTTGTTTTTTCTGTTACTGTGTCTTATCTGAAATGCAGACGCTGCAGAGAATCTTTCTGTGGGCCGTGAATGTGTAGAGGGCGGAGTGGAGGATCGTGGTCAGGTAAAACTTGGCATGGTGCTCAGGAGAAACAGAGACCCCAGCCTTGCTTGCTTCACTACACACAACCCAAAAGAATTAGGAGGAGCTGGCGAAGGCTGATTAAAGAGCTCTTTGGTTCGGTCTGGACTTGATCTTTGTCAAAATTGTTACCAAACAATCCAAAACAGTTGAGTTTGGAGGGGACGTGATTCAGATTCAGCGCCTCTCTGCTTGTGTGTAGTGAGGAGGGGAGGAAAGGTCCGCTGTCTCCGTTGGTGTGCATTTGTACAGAGTGGCACCGTCTCTGTACAGCTCCATCCGTGGTTTGGTCTGGTGGCGTTTCGATCCACCAGCGCCATCCAGTGGATGGGGAGGCAGAGTCTTTTTCTCTGTCTGTCAGAGGTCTCTTCTCTGCTTCGCCCTGAAGGAACCCAGCTCCTGTTCAAACACAGCCCTCAGTTACCCCGACCTGTTCCACCCATCCCTGTCTTCCATCACCCCTCCTTTCCGCTCCTTCCCACCACTGCAGGCTGCTCATGTGGACAAATTTGTTGAGGCACAAGCCTAAATTTGGAGGTCACCGTTCTTGAAGAATTCTACCAGAATTCCTAAACAGTGGGAGGTTTAATCTTTCTCTCTGCTCTGTTTTTCTTTTTGTGTGCGGAGAATATAATTAAGGACTGATTTCATTAGCTCTATGTAGTCCTTCTTCGTCTACCTATTTAACATGTATAACTGTCTATTTAAATCCACAAGTCACCTCAGAATAAGTCATCACTCACCGCGTGACTCGTGCTACGTGCTCCCATTCTTCCTGTCTGTTTAATTTGGACACTGGCTCTCTGGTTCAGTAGTTTTTCTGTCTCTTTTATTGTCATCATCTTCACATGCTTATGTTGTCAGATTGTCTCCTTCCCACTGGTCCTTACCCAATTTGCCCAGCCCCCTGTTCCCTGTACCACCTCCCAGTGCCTAGAGGTCAATTTGAAGAGGAGCTGTGGGTCCTCCAAGTGCTCGGTCATCGATGTGTAGTCTAATTTCTGCCCTTTCCCCTTCTCTAGATGTGTAGAGGTGTGGTCAAAGCAGGACAGACTATCATTGACGGGTCTCTCCTGCAGACCCCCTCTCAGAGACGACCGCGGGAGCCAGATGAAGGTAAACGTTCGGTTTTAAACTCCACATTTCAAGTAAAATGCCTGATGGCTGGTTTTAACTCTTCAACGTCTCTCCAGACTCTCTTGAAGGCCTGCCACGATCAGCCTGCAAACGACCTAAACTGGACGTTTCTCTGGATGAGTGGGACCTGTCAGGCCTGCCCTGGTGGTTTCTGGGTAATCTCCGGAGTAATTACAGCTGCAAGAGCAACGGTTCCACTGACATTCACACAAACCAAGTAAGAACTATCACATGCTAGAAGCTGTTCATGAGCAGTCAGACGGTTCAGGGTTCTTTTCATGTTAGCACATCGGGTCATTTATATGTGGCATAAAACAGAAGCACAACAATGGTGGTCTGACTGATGTGTCAGCTGTCTCCTGCCCAGGAGGAGGACACGGCCATCGTGTCGGACACCACCGATGACCTGTGGTTCCTGACCGAGGGCGAGAGTGAACAGGTAAGCGTGGAGATGAAAGAAGCTGCCCTGGAAGAAGGGCGTGGAGGCGAAGGAGAGGCTTGTTCTGAGGAGGACGACAGAGCAGGGAAGGAAGAGAAAGGGGATCGAGAGGTGTGTGCAGATAAACCAGAGACCTTCAGGCCTGGAGTAATGTGGTTACAGAGCCTCGAGCTGCCCGTCTTGATTGTTTTACATATTATTTAAGATGCAGGAGGAGCCTGATGAGGACTCGCAGTGTCTGAGCGATGACACCGACATAGAGATCTCCACACAGGTTTGTGTCCCTTATTTCTCTCTCTATTTGTCCGATTCCGCTTCTGCACTTGACTTTGCGCCGCTTCCCACCTCCAAGGATGCATGGCAGTGTACGGAGTGCAGGAAGTACAACACACCTCTCCAGAGGTACTGCGTTCGCTGCTGGGCTCTTCGGAAGAACTGGTACAAAGACGTCCCTCGGCTCGCCCATTCCCTCTCTGTTCCCGACATCCCGGCGTGCAGTTCTCTCACCGCCCAGGATGACGAGGACGACAGCGATGCCGGCATCGACGTCCCAGACTGCACCAGGACCGTGTCTGACCCCATCATCTTGCCCTCTCACTCCACAGCCGATCGACCGTTGCCCCCCGCGCTGTCAGGAAAGGGCAAAGCTCCCTGGTCTTCCAGCTTCCACAAAGATGAGCCGCTCTCCGAAGGGGATAGTCAGGAAAGTCTGGGCATGGAAGTGGAAGAGGTCAGGCCCGAGGCCCTGCTGGAGCCCTGCAAGCTCTGCCGTGTGCGACCAAGGAATGGGAACATCATCCACGGACGTACGGCTCACCTGCTCACCTGCTTTCCTTGCGCGAGGAGGCTGCACAAGTTCCACGCTCCTTGTCCAGGATGCGGGAAGATCATTCAGAATGTTATTAAGATATTCATCCTTTAAAAAGTGCACACGCACACCCTCACTCAGTCAGTCAGTCTTTAGAACTTCAGCGATCACATGTTTCGACCTTACAGTTGCATGCACTTTGGTACACATGCCCTTGTGTACACAGACAACGTGCACCTTAAACGTGCGCAGACACTCGGTGGAGCTCGCTCTTTGCTGCATGACTTATTTTGCATCACACTGCCTCGGAAGTTAGGTTTCCAAAAAGGGATACAGTCGCATTGATATTTATTTATTTATTTGAAGAACTGGTGGTTGCAGGTTACGTAAATTACGAGATTTGATGAAGACTCCCCCCCCTCCCCCCCCACACACACACACACCCAAGGCTTTGCTTTTCCTCAACGTGCCATTTAAGAGACCTCGCCTTAGCCCAGTTTGGAGTTGGTTTTGACTGGTAGATTCACTTTAGGCCTCGCTACTAAGGTTTGGAAGCCCCAGTTCAGGTATGTACCTACAGAAACAAACATCCAATAAATGTCCAGCCTGCTTTGTTCTGTCTTCACCCCTTTTTTCCTCCTTCATTGGTGTTTTTCAGAGAATGATGATTGATTTATGAAGATGAGCTAGAAGGAAAAACAAAAGCTAAACCTCCAAAAATGTGAATGCAATGGGAAGTACAGATGCGGCTACTTAAGTTGTTTCTCTTAATAATCATAGTTTTTATAGACTAAACGTTTTCTTGTGTTAAATATGATTACTGTTGCATACGTGGTGATTCACTGCGCAGTAGCTTTTGCTTTCTAGTTCAATTTGTGTTCAGAATTCACCAACATTACAAATGTGTATATCTTGAAATTAATTTATTTAAGAAACCTCTTTTTGTGTCCATGGGTAAAATGATTTTTACTCCAAGTTCTCCATAAACAGGATGTTACTTGAGCGGTGGGCAATGCTAGAGTACTTAAATAGAGCTGACCTTGTTGAATACGCTGCCATATATGTTAATATTTAAATTTATTATAGATATTATTTAGACGGTCCACCGGTTGTAAATTGTGCACACATTGAAATGAGCATTTAAATCCTGACCCTCCTGACTCTTTACTGTACTCAGCCTTTCTGCCAGCAGGTGGGGGGAAATCTATACTGTCTGGAGTCCACAGAAGCTGCAGCAGTAACATAGCATATGTAGGGGCATGCTTCCTGTCATAGGGCCGCTGTGATATATCAATAATATACAAGATCAATGTAGCCTGTGGTATTCATCAGTAATCATTGTGACCCCCAACCCCCCCCCCCTAAAGCCAGACCTCATCAAAATGACTCTATTATGCTGTTAATATCATTAAAGGTTGAATTTATCTGTTGCTATTGGTGACAGGAGGTGAGGTGTACTCAACCACAGTACAGCTATTACAGATCTGTGTTTTTATTTGTTTGAATAAAAGTTAAACGACACGAGTCGGTTGTATGATTTGACTCCGTGTGTGTGTGTGTGTGTGCACTGAAGAATAAGTCATTGTGTGACAGGCCAGCTGTCGTGCGCCCTCTTCTTGGCTGGGCGGCAGCTCTTCTGCTTACTCATTACTCTGCTTGTTTGTAGCGGCCGCCCAGACTTCCCAGTACGCTGCAGATGCGGGGCCAGTGCAGCCGCGGTACCCCCGGGTGTCGTTTCAGTCAAAACGACTCAGTGGGGAATATTCCCTAATGAGTTTCCTCTTAAAGCTTACCCCCATCACCGCCCGCAGATGCCTCCATTTAATAGGAGCACTTTAGCAGCCGCGCGGGCGTTTAGAGCCGACTAATGAAAACGCACCGCATTAGAAACACGAGGCCACAACGTGCTGGTACATATTACCTATATAATACTTTTAATGGGTTTTAGTTTCAGTGGCGGTAAATCAAACCATTTGGGCCCGACTGCTACAAAATGCTAACGTTTGCTGTGACGACCTCAAGGTCAAGAGGGCAAACCCGGCACATAGCTGCTCCCCGGGATGGTTTCTGTTCATATTTTCTCTGTTTTCTGGCATTTATGGATGTTCCAACTATGGATCAGAGCAGATCCTCGAGCCTGGACCCAGTTCCTCGCCTCGGCCTGTTGGTCTGCTCGGTTTTCTCCCCGTTTGTAACAAACACTAAAAGAGTTCGCCCCTAAATCACAAACGGCATACTTCTCTGTCTGCATCATCGCGGCGTAAAGTCAAAGCAATGCTCGACACCCCCGGCGACACGGCCCTGGAAGCCTGGCAGCTCTAGAATGGCACAGTCAGGGAGTGGTAGGGGATCTACATGTTTCCATGGCGACAATGCCTCCATCCCAAAGCCCCGGAATAACTTAACACATTCTCTCTCTATCCCCTGTGGCGTATGTAACACTTCCTGGAGGGAAAATAGTTAGGGCGGAAGCTCGGCGGTGAACTTTTGCTCCTTTATTTTGGTCGGAATTTCTAATTTTATTGCTGATTCAGCCGTTCGCCTCATCCTGTGTTTCAGCGAGTCAACAAATACTTGTGTGATATTTCTGTGACACACCCGGGACGTCAGGCCTCAGCCCGTTTATCAGCGTTATTCCTCTGGCCGGCTGGAACTGATGAATGAACGTCACCTGTATCTCTGTCAGGAATCTCATTTTTTCCACATTCACACACACACACACACACACACACACACACACACACACACACACACACACACACACCCCTTTCTCTCTGTTGTGTCTGAATATTTGGTCACTCCAGAAACAAGGCTGCTAAATTTGTCCGCCCCGATGAAATGCGAGAAGGTCAGAGGAGCTGGACAAAAACAAAGATCTGAATGTGGTTAAAAAAAAAGAAAAGAAAAAGGAATGAACGGCTTTCCAAGTGGAACAAAGAGGGTGAAACAGGCCGCGACAAAGTCGGAGCTTTAAATTCATCCTTCCAGATACGAAAGGTGACTTTGAAAAGTTATTGATGTCCGGAGTTGGAACATAGTTTCCACGTGGACGTCCACTCGGGTCTCACAACACTGGTCACAGGATCCAGAGAGGAGAACCTCTTGGATCAGTTCTGCTGGTGGTGGATCCCTGCTGATGGTGGATCGCTTGCATGACAGCAATCCAGGCTGTGTTGCAGAGGAGCAAAAGATATTTACAGTAAACAACTCCTGCGGCTGCCATGCGCGCCAAAGTGTGTTAGTGGGAAGTGGGTTATGTGCGTCGGCATGAGCGGGGTTGTTTGTCCGCTGTAGCCTGGCAGCGAGCGGCGTGCCAGCGAGGGGAAGGGCAGCGGATGGTTCGGGGTTTCAGCCCATTCCTGTGATTTAACATGACACCACTTGCACTAAGACTGCGACAGCTGCACATGCACATGCCGGCCATTCTGTTTGTTGTAGGGGATTACTCCCCGATAAAAACCCCAGAGTGCAGGAGCGCGGCTGGGCTACAGAACTACTGTTCCCCTCCCTGGCTTGGAAAGCTTTCTCCAGGCCTCCGGGGCCCTGTGAAAACACAGGTGGGGGCACTTCATTCTGAAAAGAAATGAATGGGGGTATTCTCTGTGTGATTGGGGGGGTGGGGGGGCTGTAGTAGCGTCACATCACCTTCAGACATCAGTCAAACGGAGCTTATGTAAGCTTCATTACTCAACAGAAATAGTGCCAGGCTCCAATTGCACTCATTCATGTCTGTCTGTCTGTCTATCTGTCTATCTATCTATCTATCTATCTATCTATCTATCTATCTATCTATCTATCTATCTATCTATCTATATCTATCTATCTATCTATCTATCTATCTATCTATCTATCTATCTATCTGTCTGTCTGTCTGTCTGTCTGTCTCTCTGTCTCTCTGTCTCTCTGTCTGTCTATCGTTTATTGATTTTCCTCCCCTCTTATGCTGATTTCAGACATGTTCTGGTATGTTGCTATGGCTATGGCTATGGCTATGGCTATGGTTATGGCTATGGTTATGGCTATGGCTATGGCTATGGCTATGGCTATGGTTATGGCTATGGCTATGGCTATGGCTATGGCTATGGCTATGGCTTTGGCTATGGCTATGGCTATGGCTATGGCTATGGCTATGGCTATGGCTATAGCTATGGCTATGGTTATGGCTATGGCTATGGCTATGGCTATGGTTATGGATGAAGGTCGTATTAAGAGGTCAGTATGACGGTATGGTGCCGTCCTTGTTTATCCGTCTAATCGATGTTGTTATGTTATTCTCTTCTTACGGGTCTGAGGTTTCCCCGTTGTGCTCGGATGACAGACCTGCGGGTCAGTGATGATCTGGAGGCTAACCTGGGGTGAGGTGGGGGGTTAACAATCCCCCAACCCACCAGCACCACCCAATCGCCCCCAGCAACCAACACCCCCCTGCCCCCGGCTCAGCTGTCTCGCAATGTGCTGCTGCTTGTCACTGAGGAAAAGTTGAACAGTGTATCCAGTGATGGGGCAATCCCTCTGACACACACACACACACACACACACATGCACGCACGCACGCACACACACACACCCACATCAACACCATGTGCATTATATGTGCTTTTATTCTGTAAAATCCCTTCTAAAAAGAATAAACCCCTTTTAAACGACACCATATCTTTAGTCATAGGTGGGGTTTTATACTGAAGGTTGCTGCTGTTGTCATGTGACGCTGGTTTCCTGAAGACTTTAACACCTTTTCTTTGTGAAATCAGGGGTTGGAACATGACAAAGCATCAACCAGGGCAGATGACCTGCTGCTTCCTCAATTCCTTTGAGAGGACTCTTAAATCAAAGAATGGCTGTAGGACCCTGCATGTGCTCCCCAACAAGGGAGACGGTGAAGCTGTTGTTTATAGCAGATAGAAACCTCACACCTTGGAGGTCGCCCTAATCCAGAAGATTTGTTTTTACACCACCCAAAAAGCCTGAAGTATGTTTGTAACTGTCGTAATAATCTCTTTTTCTTTTGCACTTGTCATGTATGAACCTCCTAAATCAAAGCAAAAATTCCCAACAACTTAAATGCATCATGTGATCGTACCCCCCCGGGTCAAAATACCCATTTCTCCTTCTTTCCGGCACATAAAAGCTAGTGATAAAATAACTTGATGATAAAATCATTTACAGTAGCTGCGGTTATGACATTAAAGTTTTACATGTTCATCTCGTGAGGCCACATGAGCCTCCAAGCGAACCCGACCCGGGCAGCAGTTCTGCTGACAATGGGTTAAGATGACAGAGCGTTATGAGTGACTCTGACACGCTGCAGACCCCCCCTTCAGGCCTTTACCCCCGAGAGCAACACAGGCGTCTTTGTACTGGCTCCACCATCAGTGACCATCCATCACAGACTAACCTGACAGGCCGCCGCAGCCCCACGCCAAGCCTCCGCTCTGCCTCGACCCCGGACCCTGGCCAAAAGCTGAAGACTGGTCCACCTCCCAGTCCTCCCAGAGCCCTGCCAGACACCTGGTCCCACATATACTCCACAGTTTGAACATGTCAGCGTGCAGGGATGGTTTCTCCAACAGCTGCACTGTAAAAGGTTTTAGGTAAACTATTATAATTCAAAAACAAGGCTAACACCATTTTAATGTTCCTGTAGTACAGTGTCAGTAACTGTTATCTCTGGATTAAGTGTTTTCCATTCTTTAAGGTGTGTGGAAGGTCCTCACGGAAGACTTCATTGATAAATATTAAAGAAAATACATAAAAAAAACATGTTTCAGTTCTCTCTCTCTCGTTTTTGCTGTTATCTGGTTAAAGGTGATCACTGAATAGGAATAAAAGGCATCGCATCACTTGTTTTACAGCTTCATGAATCAGCACATTTTAAGGGTTAAACCGCTTTTAAAAAAAAACCTCCTCATCAGATCGTTTAAGTCTGGCCACGCCAAACGGCCTGTGATGTTCCCAGCTTTCCCATGTCCATTGGCTCTACGCCGATCGGTCATGCAGTCGTGTGATTTCATGTCTCAACTGTTTTTCATCTCATTTAAGGAATTCTGGATCCTACCAAAGATGAATATGAAGCAGTCTCTATAAACTGGACATGACTTATAATACCGTCCAACTAGTGGCGTCTGTTTTCCGCGTAGCGAGATTGTCTGAATTAGCCTCTGAGCTCTGAGCTAAAACACGTCCTGTACAGATTAGCACCTGATGGCTCATCGGCCACTGAGATTGACTGGGAGAGGTCAGGACACAGAAAGGCCTGATTATTGTCCCCCGGCATTCCCGGTAAGAGGAGCCGACGAGGACTCGCTTCTCGATACGCCCGTTCATGCCCACACATGCCTGAAGCGACCACTCAAGGTCACTTGCATCACTCGGTGCAATCATCTTAAAAGGAAATTCAGCAGATATTATCGCGGTCGCACGAATCCAAAAATACATCGACGTGCGCTTTCGTGTCACCTGTGTGGTTTGGAGCCAGATTATTACTCTGGATCCTCAATCACTGTAAGTGTTTATGTCTGACCCAGTTTCAAGTGGACAACAATCTCTGGCCTCATTTCCTGCTCATCTACAGTCAACCAGCTCCTTGTCATTGCAGATCATCGGCTCCAAGGTGACAGCTGTTACCGGACTCTTTCTGACGCCCGTCGCCAACCCGCGGCCCGATGGCGAGGGCTTGGAGTACCGCCTCACGGAGAGAGACGTGAGACTGGGATTAGCTCATTAAGACGGACATCTTTGATCCCAGGTTATCTCTTTCATTTCCACGGCAACTCGATCGGACCCGGGGCTCTTAAGACGCGCTGGCGAGCGCAGCCCCACACAAGGACACACGCACACGCACACATTAAGGGGCCTTAAAGCCCCAGAGAGCCGGGCCCAACAGAGATGTGAAGTGTAGATGTGCAGCAACAGCTAAACGTCGTGTCGGGTTTCTAGGGGCTCGTGCTAAATTTAACCCTATGATCCTGCAGCAGGCAGAGGGGTTTAAATGCCAGCCTACAGTTGCTCCACACCAGTTGTTCGCCACACATCTTCCACTCAACACAAACCAAAGGCGAGGCAGTCACACGCACCTACCGTACGCTTCAACACACGCTCAGGAGACAGTGATCGAGAAGGGGATCCGTCGCTGTCTTGAAGAAGGTCGTACAATATGGAGCTTTTTGAGACCAACCCTTACTTCTTTCCCGACCAGCGCTTCTACGAGGGAGGAGATACCTACTTCCCCTCTCGTTTACCTGGGTCCTACGACCAAGGCACCTACCAGGATAGGAACACCATGATGGGCTTGTGTGGGAGTCTGTCCGGAGGTGTGGATGTTGGAGTGACAGGGACAGAGGACAAAGCCTCTCCATCCAGCCTGTCACCTCACTCTGAGCCACACTGCCCGGGCCAGTGCCTTCCCTGGGCCTGCAAGTTATGCAAGAGGAAGACGGTCACCATGGACCGCCGGAGAGCGGCCACGCTGAGAGAGAAGAGGCGCCTGAAGAAGGTGAACGAGGCCTTCGACGCTTTGAAGAGGAGCACGTTGATGAACCCAAACCAGAGGCTGCCCAAGGTGGAGATCCTCAGGAGCGCCATCCAGTACATCGAAAAGCTACAGGCCTTGGTGTCCTCCCTCAACCAGCAGGACACTGAGACGGGACAGCAGGGACTGCACTTCCGGACCAGCGCGGTCCAACCCAGGGTGAGTAGGCCGGAAGTAGAAGGTCAGATAGAACAGGATAAGCATGAATAAGAGAAACACTTGAATGTCACAAACTTTCACCTAAAACAATAGTTTAAACGTCGCAGATGATTCTGATGGGGATTGAGGGAAGTTTGTGTACCTGTCCCTGTAGTCACACCAGAGGGAAGTGAATGATTAGCAGACTTGTGAATCTAGAGCCAACACAGAGCAAAAACCCTTCTTTTAGAGTCCCAATAAGCATCCATTGAATAAGCATTCAAGATAGACATTAGCGATCGGGTGGGGGGGGGGTCACGGGAAGGGCTGAGAGCGCATGTGTGGTTTTTAAACGGCCCCACAGTGTGTGCTGTCTGGCTCCGGGTGGGGTGTGCCGTGTCATGAGAGTGAATGAATGACAGTAACGCCTGTGTGCGCATCGCCATGGTCACAGGTGTCGTCATCCAGCGAGCCCAGCTCAGGCAGCACGTGCTGCAGCAGCCCAGAGTGGAGCAGCACCCCCGACCAGTGCACGCAGAGCTACGGCAGCGAGGGTGAGCACGCCTCACGCACCCACGCCAAGCAGACACCTGCAGTTCGTATCAAAGATGTGTGTCTTTTGCAGATCTTCTGAGCGCTGCCGACTCTCCGGACCAAGGGAGCATGCGCACCCTGACCGCCATCGTGGACAGCATCTCTGCAGCGGACGCCGCCGTGGCCTTTTCTATGGACATTCCCAAGTAGAACCTCCAAGCCGCAGACCCACAAAAGTGCCACAACACGCAGGAATAACAAGAAGACGTCGTCTGAAATGTCCTAAATTCCAATTAAAAGTATTTTTCAGTTTTGTTAATGGTAGTGTCTTACGCTAATCAGTGGGTCTGCTTGGCTTGGGGGTTATTCCCGTTATTCCCTACTGATCCTGCGGTCCAGCCCTGTCGAAGCCACGAGTTAATTCTAACATGACGTTGAAGGACTTTGCTGCATGAACCCAACACCTAGTTACCTAGCATGGATCTGTTAGTCTGGTAGAGCCGCAGATGAATTTTCTCTTGACTTAATTTAAGGTTTCTTCTCTTCCAAAGCTTTCCCTGACTTTCTTTCATTCTTTTTGTGTGTGTGTGTTTTCATGCTTAAAAAAAACATGAGTTTATTTGTGGGGCCAATATGTACCATGGCAGTTTTGACCAAGATCTGCTTAATTTAAACTGATAATGAATGCTAGTGATGTAAATACGTTCCCTTTTTCTACAGAGTGGATTTGCCATTTTATTTTCTATTTTTTTGCTAACTTATTTTGGACTTTTATAACTAAGATTGTTGTGTATTTTGTAGATGATGATGTTTTGCTCTGTTTCTTGCAATAAAGACCATTTTCAATACGCCGTCGCGTCCTTTGGCAACGCTTTGGGTGAAATAAACTCAAAGGAAACGCAGCATCAAATCTTTAAAAAACAGCTTTACTTATGTTTATATACTGTCATAAATACAGTTCACTTTTTTAAACCGCCAAATAATAAAATCTTGATTTGTCAGCATTGTTTCAAACCTGGAATAAAGACACAGTACTCATAGCTGCCACATAGCACGTTACACCTTTTAGACACCTTGAAAACCTGTAAAATAAAAGGAAAATACTATACACCCATCCACCACGTCACTGTTCATAAGCTGTGTTCATCGGATAAAGAGTTGGTCGGCCGAGACGGCTCACCGGCACGTCTCCATGGCGATTAAACACAAGGTGATCAGGCAGTTCTGTCACTTTGGAGGATTATCGTTGGCCGATGTCGAGCAGCAATTTGATTTGAGAGAAAGCGAGAAATCAACAGAGAAGAGCTACGGTGTTCACACTACCCATCATCCACAGGGAAACGCCGTGGTCGCACGACCAGAGCTGGCCTCACAAACACACACGCATGAGCGCGCGCACACACACACTTCATATTAAAGGATTCCCTCTATTCTAGGCTACATAGTGTCATACTGAAGGCGAGAAAGGCAAAAAGAGGAGAGGCAACAGCTACAGTGTCAAAAGAGGAAGAAGATGGAGAGAGAGGAGTTAGAAATTGGACCCAAGAACCTTTGACGAGTCCTTCAGGGAACGGAACCCAGTCATTGAGCCCCTCCCACTAATGAATCACACACTTACAGCATACAGTAAGACATATGGAGGTCTGACACAGAGAGAAAGGAAGAGAGAGAGAGAGAGAGAGAGAGAGAACAGTCACTATTGAATACAGGGCATTGGGTTTCATACAGCAATGATAGTATTACCCATATATATCTATATACTGTTTCTATATATATATATATATATATATAATATTTCTATAAAAAACATATGTTATCCATTTTATTTACAAAGACAATAAATGAGTAATACCTTGCATAACCGGTAGAGGGACAATGTGCATTGGGGATTTTTCCATTTATACAAGTTTTCATCATTCCTAAATCCGAATCAGCACACCTTCACATAGTGACACAGGAAGAGTGGCCCGGACCTGGTCGTGTTGACGGATCAGAACCAGGACGAGAACCCCACATCTGAGACCAGGAGAGCAGGAGCACAACACCACAACAACAAGGCTACTGGGGTCACTGGGGTAAACTGGGTGAGACACGGATGAGTCTCCTTTACAGCAGCGAGAGCAACCCGATCGGCGCTCTCAGAGTTCAAAGGTCAGAGACGGCCTCTGTATTGCACATGTCCGAAAGAAAGGTGAGAGGTGAAAGGTGGAAGGTGAGGGTGGGCAACGAGGGCCCAGGACTTCTCCTCTCCAGATTTGGCATATCACTCTCAAAAGGCCGCAAGCACGTGTCCGTATAGATAATGAGAATGCACTGGAAGAGAGAGAGACCAGGATGAAAGTGTGACACTTGTGGGGACCGTTCAGCGTGAAGAGTGAGTGTGTTGGATCGTAAAATAGTTTTCTCCCAAATGCTGTGAAGGTGGAAAACCAGTTACAATGATGTGTTTTGGTTTTTTTTGCTCACCTGTTAGCATTAGCACTCTTGTTAATAAGCAGATAGCAGTTAGCAAGAATAGGTCCGCACAGCCGAGGGGTCAAGTCTTGGAGGAGCTGTGGGAGGAGCTTAATGTGACGCATAGGTCAGAGAGAACAGCGCATGCTGTTAGTCAAGAAGCTCACAGAAACACACACACACACACCAATATTTCATGCTGCGGCGTCACTTAGTATTGAAACACACCTTCAGGCTGGAGCTGCTTCTTGTTGATCAGATTTACCGAGGGTGGCATGGACATGGACGGCATGCGGAATCCAGCAGGCAGTGTTTCCATCGACCCTGCCATCATCCCCAGCCCGGCCCCTCCCTCGCGAGCCCTGAACCTCTTGCGCCACGACGGCGAGCGTCGAAAGGACTTGTCATCGCCACTCTACAGGGACAAGGCGAAAAGCGAGGCCAGACAATTGGTCTCTTTTCTGCAATGCTGTGTCAGATCAAAGCTGCAGTTTGAGCTGTCACCTCCTCCAGTCGACGGTCGGTCCCCAAGGCTAACAGGTTGTTGAATTCCCTCTCCAGAACCTGCCGCGCCTGCAAAAAACAGGACACACAAGCACTCAGCGGGGTACGTGCCGAAGCCTTTGCGTTAAAAATCTGGCGTCAAAAACGAACAAGCACTGACAGCAACATGTCAATTAACGCTCTAAATATAATTCCTCTGATGAACAGGAGCCTTTTGTTCAGCAGGGGAAATAAAGCTGCGGGCAATTAAGCTGCGCTAAAGTCTGTGGCCAGAAAATATTCTCAAAAGGTTTCCGAGAGAGTCCTTTTAATCAGAGAACAGCTCAATCTGACGTTGCCAAAATGTTGGCATCATGTTGCCATCATCAAAAAGAAACGCTGACTCCACACAAACCGGCAAAAAGCACCCAATCTCATAAAAGCCACACCCTGACTTCAGAAGATGGACGATGCTCGAGTCAGACTGGCACCGAACTGCCTCTACAAATCACGTCGCTTTAGGAAAGTGTTGAACGCTCAAGTCTTCCTCTGCTGCGTGAGTACCTGTGTGTTCTGCATAGGGATCTGCAGGATGAGAGCCAGACTGCTGTAGTCGAAGGTCTCATCCAGAGCAACCAGCGCCCCGTGGACTCCGCTTTCCAACAGGTTGCTGCTGTACTCCCTCAAACCAATGGATATGACCCAGTGGATCACCTGCTCATTGGTCCACACCAGCACGTCTGAAGCGAAAGAGACGGGCTCGGCGTCAGAGTCATTATCAAACAAAACGTAGCCAATACCGCTGCCAGCAAACACAGGCAACTCAATTTCATGTAAGACAGCGAGAGCGAGGAGGAAAAAAGGGAGCGGAGCAAAGGAGATAATGTGCACGTCCACAAAGTGTCAACTCACTGGCACGCTCCCTTTGTTCATTTAAAGCACAGCTGTCAGCCAGCTTTAAAAGTTGGAACAGGCAATGTGTGTGTGTGTGCGTGTGTGTGTGTGTGTGTGTGTGTGTGTGTGTGTGTGTGTGTGTGTAAACAGGGCATTGTGATTTGACATGACAGCTGAGTCAAGTTCATGTTCGGAGCTCAAGGTCAAAAGGGCGATCGGGTTGGATGGATCTAAGTAAGTGTGTGTGTGTGTGTGTGTGTGTGTGTGTGTGTGTGTGGAGGCGGGGGGTGCCCCTGCATATGTGTGTGTTCTTGGTATGTGGAGATTTGGATGGTTGGATTGAAGGCCTGCTTCGGTTGGCTTTTTGACAGACTGTGGTGCAGCTGTTCTCCTAGATTAGGCCCGAACGCCCAGGACCAGCAGCAGCCACTAGGTGGAGCTGTATCCACTCCAGCCTTGCCTTTCATGTCGTGTTGGCTGTCCTCTCTCCGGCGCTCCAGTTCTTTCCGGTCGTAATTGAGTCTCTTCAAGCACATGATCCCGTACTGCAGACTGGCCCTGATGCACGTGTGGAAGCAAACGCTCAGATACTCAACACCTTCTCATCTCTGGCGCCAACGTGTCCAGTTAGCATCACCCAACCACTAAGATACACACCGATGGAAGCTGTCCACCATCTTCAGGTGGCTCCTCAGGTCCTTCTTGGTTAGGTGATCCAGCATTCGCGCGTCCACCAGACACTCCATAAAGTAGGAGCGGTACTGGGGGAGACCCAGGCTGGGGAGCCACTCGTTCCCGATCCACTCGTGATTCATGTCGCCATACGCCAAAGTCTGCAGGGAGAAGAAAGGCGGGCGGTGATCGAGGGGACATGTTGGGGAAGGGATTTTGACCAAACCGAAAAGCGGTTTTGCTGTCATAGCAGTAGGTGTTTGCACAAAGAGGGCTTCAGGGGACGTGCTAACAGATGTTAGCAGATTAGTGACCTCACCTGTGCCCAGCTGCCCTCCTCATTATCCTGAGTGGCAGCACGGTGGAGAGAACATATAAGGTTAGAGAGACAGGAAACCAAAGTCAAGCGCAACACTTTCAAACACACTCAGGCACACCTTCTACTTCTGTCTTTGTTTATCCTGATTTCCACCTAAACTTTTCTGAACTTTAAAAGAAAGAACTTTGAAGTTACGAGGACCAGCCACCATGTTCTCACATGATAAACATAATCTGGTCCTCACTATGTAGCACATACAAGAACACACACACACCCTTCCACTTCAGTCATCATATTCCAGGTAAATCATTAGTACTGACAAACACAATATTAAAAAAAATATTCAGCACCATTTTATATTAACGTGTGCAGCAGTGTTTCATGAAAGGGACCTTCCAGGAGGGGATACGCATGCATCACAGTGGGGGTGACGGGGTGTGGGGCAGTGTCTGGTGGTAGTGATGGTGGGGGAGCACCCAGATGGTACTGACCGCTTTGGTGGAGGAAGCCAGGTTCTCCATCTCTTCATGAGTCACCCACACATTTCCGGACGACTGCTCAGGGGATGAAAACACACCCGCACGCACAAAACACACACGTACACAGCAGCCAACAATACACGCGTTTATTTCAACATACGCGCACGAACACACACAAATATATTGTGTTGAGTGGCGCTGAGGGAGGGAGTGTATTTCAGGCGGCTAGCGTGTTGCCATAGCTGGCGCTATTTGTGTGTTGTGTTCAAACAGAATGTGATTTATGACAAATTAAAGCTTCTGTTTTTGTCAAAAAACAGAAGAAGGAAGGTTAAAAGTGAGACATCATCTAAGTGCAGAGGGTTTGTGAGGCACAGCATCTTTATATTCCTTCTCCTGGATTTATTTTATGCTTTTCATTTGTGTTTGCATTTGTGTGCACAATGCTTTTGCCTGTGCGACCATGTGTGAAATTCTATTCCTTTACCGTTCTGGAGGTTAGCGGCGCGGACGGGCTGGTGAGCGACACCATTTCCTGGATGGCCAGGCGGAGTTTGAGCCGGTGCAGAGGGTTGCTGATGCCGATCTCTCGCTGGATCTCCGTGTCCGATAGCGCCGACATGATGGCTCCGCTCTTCACGTTGGCACGGCAGGCCGCCACATACCACGCTGGCATACCCACCCACAGCTGCCGACGGTCGTCAAGACATTTAATGAAGCATCGCTAGCATTTGCTCCGGTTCAGACAAAAGGTTGTTGTGAAGCAGCAAGAGTCTGGCTCACAGTTCAAATCAATATATTGCCAAACTGCAGCAGGTGTGGCAACATGAAGACAGCCTTCAGACGGGTAAAAACATAGTACAGAATTATTAAAATATTTAGAGAAGTACCTCTAGCCAGGAGACAACGGTGGGTCCGTCCCACTGGGCGAACGCCAGGCCTCGTTTTCTGGCCTCTTCGAGGAGTTCGTGTCTAGAGTCGAATAGAAACAACAGTTTGTGCGAGCGCAGAGCAGAGACAGCAAGTTTAGAGATCCAAACGTTACTTCTTCTTCATCCGGCGGTCCCTCTCGGCCTGCGTGCCCAGTTTTCCCAGAGTCATCGTGTCACCAATGCCCATCTCAAAGTCTGAGGCACAGAAAAGGAGCATTCGTTCACGTCTCCGTGTACATATACGTGTGTGTAACACCTGGCGTGATAGATTTTCGTCTTCAGCGGACCTGTTAATGCAGGCAGAGGTTCTCTTCCTATAGTCGGCTCCATTCGACCTCCCTTTTCTTTCTTCCCAAACAACCGGCCAATAGATGACTTGATGCCTTTCTTCTGCTTCCTGGAAAGAGTGAGAACATGGAACGATTAAACTCTACGTAGTATGGAAGGTGCATGTGTGTTTGATTGTGTGTACCCTCGTCCATCCTCCAGGCTGCCTGTGAACTGGGCAAAGTTGGTTTCTAGGTGTAAACTGCGGGGAGACGATGGAGGCGACGTCTCACACTTGATGGTAGCTTTGTCCATTTCCACAGGAGACTGACAATAAGACATTAAAAACTGGTGAGATCGCTCGCAAAAGCCGACATTAGACAACAACTTTGCTTGCTAACTCACCGCCACTTTCCTGCGATGCTTCCTCAAGTCGCTCGGCTGTCGAACAAAGCAAATCGCAGTTACACGCCAAAGTTTTGAGGAAACGGTATCTGCCAGTTTCTGGGTATTACCAGGGTCATGATTCCCAGATGGTGGCCGGCGTTACGAGAGTGGTGCTTCGGAGTGGAGTGGCCGCTGTTGGGTGGCGAGCAGGATGACGCCAGGGACTGGGCAGTTGCAGAGGTGGGCAGGGCCCGGGGTCGAAGCGTCACGTTGAGTCCGTCCATGCTGCCGCTGTTCACGCGAGACTCAATCTCATCTGAGCGGAGGTCCGCTGACTCTCTCTCCACCTGGATCATCCTGCACACAAGACAGCTCAGGTTACGTCTGATGCTCCTTCAGTCACTTCAAAACACATGATAACATTGATATAGCGCCACCCGGTGGACAGTCCTGACGCGTGAATATTCTGAAACTCCCAGTCTGTGCCTCGCCCATATTTATAATACAATCAAAATTTACAATCTTACACTATAGAAAGCAGTAAAAATACTTCCCTAAGGCATTCAGGAATCATTTTGGAAAATATAAACAGTGGAAATTATTTATACTGTACTTAAATTAGTCTTTATTGCGCAGATGTTATTTGTTTTACTTCTGGGCTTCTGGCTCCTCTGCTCAACAAACAACAGCACTGTTGTCTAATATTTCATCATTCTTCTTCTTTCTTGTTTTTGTGCAAACTCCATTTTGCCTGCAGGGAACATGGAGCTGCACCTTATCTCCTCGTTGATGGCGTCAAGCTGCTCCTGCAGCATCAGAGCCAGGGTTTGAGCGTCCGATTGACCGCTGGGTGAGAGGAGGGTGGAGCTCACGTCGTCCTCCATGTCTGACTCGGCCTCGATGTCACTGCCGAGGAGGTGGCTCACGCTCCCGCGCAGGGACGGGTAGTCCTGCTCAAACACGGCGCACACCTGGGCGTGACAGACACAGGCGCGCTTTAACATCACACAGGCTTTAACGGCTTCATCTACTCGACCTACGAGTTCACCACAACATGGGTTAGTTCATTTCTGATGACAGATTAATGTTCTTGAGGCCCGTGAGGCTCATTTATCGTGGTTACTTTCGGACATTTAGAAGGCAAACATGGCAGCCGTGTGGGCAGTCATGAGACGACATGGCTGAACAAGAAACTTACATTAAACAGCATGTCCATGGCGGCAGGTGAGAAAGAGACAGAGAGGTTAGTAAAGAATGGAAAGTTAGGTATGAGACCATCAGCCACAAACAGCAAAACAGATGTGACCTTAACCAAGCACATGTAGTGAGCTGTATGTGATCGCGACAACATTTGACCTCCGCTTTTTTTATCTGTATGAGTGCGCCTGTGGGAGTCTGAGAGGCTGTTTCCTGTCGGAAGAGTCTGAGCACCTTGTTCGGGTCGTCTCGTAGCGCCGACAGTCTGCCTTTCTGCGCCCGCCTGATCACCGTGGTGCTATAGTGACCGTCTTGACCCTCCACCATAGAGAAGCGAAGGTCGCTGGAGCTACCCAGGTGAGACCTGAGGTCACACAGGCAGAACAGTGCCTCATCAATAATCATCATGCTGCTTCATACGTGCCTGTGGACACCAGTCGGAGATATGAGGAAGGGTGTACCGGGGGTGGGTTCCGTCTCCAAACACTCCACTGCGGCGCTTCAAATGGTCAATCTCATTTCTCAACTTATCAATTTCTCCGATCAGACGTTCCTGGAGGACAAATGGGAACAAAGGTTGATGTGTTTCAATAATACTCAGCTTCCCACTTCTCACTGAGCCTTAGATCCACAATAAGGTGTCCTGAGAAACAGCTGATGCGGGTGTATTTGACTGACGTCTCACTGACCCGGGTGTGGTGGAATTCTTCCAGCTGTTTCTGACAATTCTCCAGGTCTTGGATAAGGCAGTTCTAGAGATGAAAATCAGGAAGACGTGTCAAAAAGTGATGCAGTGATGCAAAACAGGCAGCAGCAACATGAGCTGCTGCTGGATAAATGCGTGCGCCGGTTTCACCTTGTCCTCCAGAGCAGCCATGCGCTCCTTCAGATGGAGCTGCAGCCTCTCGTTGGATTCGGTGAGCAGACGATCGACGGTGTCCGACAAGCGCTTGTTGTGCTCTTCGTTCATCTTCTCTCTCTGACGAGCCTGACGAGCAAAGAGGGGGAAGCTTTGGTCACATACTTATGATGCTAACAGGACGTCAGCTGCGGGTTTAGACCATTTCTAGTGTCTTCTGTACGAATTATTGTCCTATGTGCTCTGTCCTATAGTTGCCGTTTAGCTAATAGTTGGCTTTTAGATAATGCGGCGTCATTTAATTGGGGTTCTATAAGATCCGGTGATGAAGAGGTTTTTGGCATTTAAAGTTTTCTTTGGGGTCATGTGTCATTTCTTCAGATCTAATATAGAACATGCACAGATAACATATCCCAAGCCCATTTAATATCAACCCATGCACTTAATCTTAATCATTCCACCATCATTATCATGCTGATGAAAAAGGATTAACTCTCTTTTTACACAGTAAGATGCATTGACATGCATTTAACAGCAAGGGAAATTAACATATGAAATACAAATCTGCACTAAGTGTTCCTCTGACTAAATATAGTCCCTAGATTGCAGACAGATAGAGAGAATTTACCCTTGTGTGAATTATTCAGAGTCTAAAGATAGCAGCCAATCAGTTGTTCGGGGGGAGCAGGGGATTGTGGTGCAGCGTGATCTGTGAATCTGGTTCAAATTCATGCAACAATGCACCAGGAAAATCAAGAGCTCTTCTTGTCAGTGTGTGTGTTTATTGTATCTGTCCTGTATGTTTGTGTATGTACCGGTAAGTGTGTGTACGAGGGAGCACCGACCCAAGAGTGAAGGTGTTCAGCTGAGGTAAACATCGCTGCACGCGTACACACATGTCAAGAGGCTCTAGAGAGCAGGGACTGTGCACATGCACAAACACACAGGCACCCACCCTTCCCAGCTCCTGGTTCTTCTCCTCCAGTTGAGACTCCAGCTGTCTGAGCCGCTCTTCCACGTTGCCATGGCGCTCCTCAGCCTGCAGGAGGCGACACGTACTTATAAGTGCTCACAACTGCGTTACATTTAATTTGTGATTAAATTTGTGTGTTCATGTGTGTGTGTTGCCTTGGATAGTGCAGCCACCCTCTGTGCCAACTCAGCTTCCACCTCTGGCAGCGTCTCAGCCTTCCTCATGGTCTGTGCCAACCTCTGCTCTGCCATCTCCAGCATCTCCTGCAGCTGACGCACCTTCTCCTCGCTCTGACTCACACACACGCACACAAACACACACACACACACACACACACACGCACACACACGGGCGCGAGCACAGGCATAGACACAAAGTACTTCTGAATATCCCCATTAATTATTCAAATTTTTACTAATGTGCTTGACCAGGGATGTTGGGGCAAGAAACATAAAATGACTAGAGTCACCTTGCATGAAGACAGATGTGGCAGTTTTTTTCTCCCTTAACAACACATTTGAATGAAAACGTACCCCAAGCTCAGCAGAATAATCACCGGGAACGGTTATAAACAGTGATTAGCTCATTAAGTCTTTATTTACTGACTATTAACTAGACTTCATTAACCAATTTGTGGTGGAGTAGGTCATTGTGCCATTGGATTAGGTTTCTTTTTTGCACAACAATCCTAATGACTGGAATTAGCTCAGTTTAATGGAGATAAACATTCAAGCTATTGTTCATTTTATGTTGTCCCTGATGTCCAAATGACAATTTAAGCTGAAATCTTATCACTTATGAATGCTGGGACCTTCTCCGCCCTGTGTGATCAGTGTGGGATGTTACCTGCCGGTGCAGCGAGTCCTTGGTGGCCAGTTCGTTCTCCAGTTTGTCGTTGAGGTCATGAATGTGCGTGGTCTCCCGCTGAGCAGCCAGGTAGCGTTTCTCTAGTGTTGTTATCCTCTCCTCCAGATCCTCCCTCTGTGAGAGAGAGACAGAAATAACATCAGTCAGAGGCACAAATTCTATCCTCTATGTAGGTCCGACAGTTTCCAAAAGCTCTTTAAAGGTCCAGTTTTGAAGGAGAACAGCTTTTCGCATGTAAAGGGGGGGGCCTATGGTGAATGATGAGGGAAAATGGCTCCCTGTTTCCCAACTTCAGAGGTTTGCTGCTGTCATATGTTCAGAAAGAGGCAGGATGTGGGTAACATCATGGGTGCGGCGGTCACGGGACTCTGTCCCCCTCACCTCTCTCTGTTCCCTCTGCTGTTTGATTGACAGCTCCTCACTGCGGCTCAGCTCCCGGCGTGCGTTGGTGAGTTCGGCTTCTAGCTCGGCGATACGGACGCCCAGGGTGGCCGAGGCCTCGCGGCTCTGGCTTAGTTCCTTATTGGTGCGATCCAGGATCTCCTGAAGCTCAGACACCCTGCCACTGTCGTCGTGGGCATCTATGGAGCCGTTGGGCAATCTCTGCCAATTAGACACATAATTACTAACGTATGCACGTGGGTTTTTTTCATACGTACTTATTGAGACACCCAGAAATCAGCATGCTGTGTTGCGGAGCTAATAAAGCTGGATGACCCAGATAAAAACTTTGAGTGTTATGCACAAGAGCGCCGCCATGTTGATGTTTTTGTGTTCAGCTCAAAGTGCATTTAATTCCAGCACCTTAATTAAACGAACCTTCTGGGAAACACAAAGACAGGCAACACAGTGGGCAACCAAAGTTAGCAGGACCCCCCCCCCCCCCCCACACCCTCACTTCCTCATGCTCTGAATATGCCAGCTCATGAATATCTACCAAAAACATAAACATGCCATGAACTTCGGGGGGGAAACCGGGCCTAAATGCTTCACGGGTTCCAGCGTACCGACTCCTTGAACTCACCAGGAGGTTCTGTGTGCAGAGACGGTGCAGCGGGGTTATTAAGGTACACCTGGTTTGGTTTCCTGCTGTAAACGTGATCGATTTAACGCGTTAAACTAAAGCGGCGCTGCTGTCAGTCCTTCAGTCGGAGGCTGACGCTTCCGTTTAATCACGAGGGGGTTTGTTACTCCTCGTGGAGAGGCGCTGATGCGGTTACGTAACGTGCGTTTGTTTCAGGTCAGCCTCCATCACGGAGGGCTCGAAGAGAGAGATTGTATGTATGATGTAGCATTAAACAGTTTCTGAGCGTTCACGGGCCCATTTGATGCGTCAAAAACGAAACCTGTGCAACAGATACACATTTAGAGTCGCATCTTTGGGTCTGTTATCTGGCCAAATGAATGACTGTTAGGCGATGAGAATGATGGAGTTTGTGCCGTCAAAAACACCGACACACACGGGCCATGCAGACAGAATCAGCCACACATCCAGACAGACCTTCCATGTAGGTTTGGATCCATCCAGTCGCTCCAGCGAGTCTCCGTCTTTCCTTTGTCTCACCATGTTCAGCTGAAATGTAGATAAGGGAAGATACCAGAAAGGAACAATGGCCACGTTCGCACAGTTGTCATTTTCTTTTCATTGCTTCAATGAACCACGAACAAAAAACAGACTCCCGAATGACAAGTCTGGCTCTCAGACAGCCAGCGTGGCTCAGACACATTTATATAACTGAAAATAATAAAGTAACATGATCAGAGGAGAGGAGAGGGACTCTGCTGCTCCCATTAAGCTGATCATAACCCTACAATACGCATCATTAAGCTTTAAATTTAGTTCTATTTTGGGGGAATTCTTTTGATTGAATTACAATGACCGTGTGTGTGTGTGTGTGTGTGCAGTAACAGAGAGGCAGAAACATCTGGTTGGTTGGTCCACAGCTGTTTAAGCCTCCAGTCTGATCAGATAACATGCTTCGAGTGTTCCGCTGGGTGAACAATATTGTCCTCTCTAATCTCTCTTTCTCTCCTACGTGCGCTCTCTCTCCTTTTCTCTCTCTCTCTGTCACACACACACACACACACCTCCTGTGTAGTAGAGGCGAGTTGCTCCTCCAGGGTGGCCACCCTCTCCAGAGCCACACGAAGTCTTTCACGGACCTGTCATAGAGGAACACACACACACACGCACACACATGCACGCACGCACATGCACGCACACACACACACACACACACACACACACACACACACACATGTTAAAACTGTGTCTAGTTTTCCGCTGCTGCTTTGTCATGTTAAATGAAAGCGAACAATTCACAAACCTGAATTTATCTGCCACAACGGGCGACTCGGACCAACGAGTGTCGTGTGCGACAGGCTGCACTGATGCAAGCGTGTGCACTCGTGTGCGTCTGTGCATGCGTGCACGTGCGTATTCACCTTTTCATCCAGAGCTTTGTGATGTTCGAACAATGACTTCAGCGCTTTGAGGACCTCCACCTCGCTGGAGACCCCAGATGGTGGGGGCGCCTGTCGTTTCACCACCGTCATCCTCAAACTGCGCTCGTGACGGGACACCAGGCACTCCAGATGCTCCAACAGCAGCTGGGACACACACAAACACACACACAGACACACACACACACAGGCACACGCACACACATATAGCAACAATCATCTATGAATACATCCTTCACTAAATAAGATTTCAAGCATTAAAGAAATAGTTGTTTCATTAGAGGCACCCCCACCACACTCCCGGGCACGCACACACACACACACACACACACACACACACACACACACACACACACACACACACACACACCCTGGTGTTGTTCCTCTCAGCTTTCAGCTCAGATATTTCCTCCTCCTTCTCCAGCAGCTGCTCCCGACATATGTTCAGCTCCTTGGTCAGAGTGGCAAACTCCTGAACGCAAACACACACACACACAGCACACAAGTTAATGCTGAACCACTGGGGCAACACAACATGTTGTGCCGCGCACACCCAAAAACACCAGTCAGTGTCTCGCCGGGACAGCGGAGCAAACATCCCTGATCAATGAAGAGAGACGGACATAAACAGCACGTACAGGTGACGTATTTGTTCCTGCGTACGCACAAATCAACCGACAGAAGAGGGAGTCTTTATTTCACTGAGAACTGATTATTGATCGCTTCAATTGAAAACGTATCTGTGGGACAAGCGAGCCGCTTGATTTACTGCAGCTCCTTCTTTACGCTCCTCGGTGTCGACAGCTCCTAAGCACTTGGCCCCGGGCTTTTAAAAGCACTCGCGGCGCTTTACGGTCGTTTACAGTCGTTTGCAGCGGTGCGATCGCCGGTGGCCTGAAGACCACAGTGGTTTTCTGATGAAGCCAGAACATCCGGCCATCATTCAGGGCTTCATCCCTCCGTGGGGGCTCGGCTGAAGGGTTTTAAGGTAAAGCAAACAGCTGAACGTGAAACAACATGTTGCAAATGCTGATGTCAGTGTTCCCTGGAGAGCTGAAACAGTGGAGGCAGAGTTTATTATGATGTACATTAGGAAATTGTAAAGTAAATAGCTGTATTACTGATGATGGATGGGGGGGGGCATAGATGATTGATAAGGTTCCCTCAGATAAAAACCGAGTGAAATATGGGTCAACTTCATCATGAATTCAGGCCTCAGACATTCAGCCTCACACCTGAGAGACCAACACAAACCGCCTCCGACTGATCTTGATTTCTATTAACAATGCATGTCGCGCTGCAAGCAAAAGAGCAGAGCGAGGAGGGAGAGGAATGGAGAGAGGGAAGGAGGCAGGGAGGAAAAGGTGGAAAATGGGTCAGCCTGTTCATTTTTGCTCTCCTTTATTCCACAGAGGCGCACCGACAGACAGAAGCTCAGCCCAAAATCCGCCAACAGATGTTAGAGCTCACTGCCTCTTTCAATCGTGGCACAAAATAAGGCTCAACAGGCCACCGCTCACGTTCTCTACTTCAGACCCTCATCCCTTCATCCCGCCGCCTTATAGCAGTTCCTCGCTGCTCCCCGGAAAAAATGCTTTAACACTCCAGATGAGGACGCAACACATGCAAGAACATGCACTCCCGAGTAGCTAAGAATAGATAAAGGTATGATGCTGGGAGCATTATATAACGGAGGAGATCCATGAATAAAAATATAACACATCACTGTCTAGACAAGAAAACTTTTCAGTTTTATTTCCCATAATGCTCTGAGGCAGCTCCTGCTGCTCGCGCGTATGCTCTGTCTGTGCCCGGCCTCCTGGAACAATGCAAAAGCAAAAAAAAAAAGGTCTGTTCAGCCATACAGAGCGGGCACAGCCTTGACATGTGCCAGGGAGGGTATCAGACGGAGGGGAGAGAAGGTTCTGAGGGTCCGCCTGCAACCGCAGTCTGAGTTACCAAAGTGTGCTGAGCCCAGACAAAAAAAGGATTTCTCCCCTTCGTTTCCTTAAGCAGTTTGGGATTAAAGGATGGGGAGGGAAAATGGGAGATGTTGAATGTGCAAGAGTGAGAGATTGGAGAGCAAAAAGAACACTGTCGTGCACATGAGATTAGAGTATATGTCAGATTAATAGAGTGTGTTTATCCTGCCGTGCTTCTGTGGTGCGTTCAGGGGTCTCAACTGCCGAAGATGAACTTAAAAACCAACAAAACACCCTGAAACAAGACACGGCTTCCTTATATATGTAGCCCCCCTTTCCGAGTCACTCAGCAGGTTATGTTTGGTGTTCGTGTGTTGCTGCCGACTGTTTTATTTCTGTCCTTATTCGCTCTGCGCCGACATCCTGGCTACATATTTTAATATGTGAATATATCACAACCGCTCTCCAGTTCTGCTGCTAAAATAAATTGTGTGATCATAATGTCGTCAAAGAGACTCTCTCAGGTACGGGTCCAGAACAGGACTGCAGAAGCTCACACGGAATAAAACAAAGAGTTTTTGGAGATTAAAAGGTTGAGGTTTATGTCCTGAAACAAAGCTCCAACACTCACCTAAAGCTAATTTCATCTCAAAAAGCTGCTTTTCAAATTCCCAGTGTGGCGGAATTCACCAGGACTGGAGAGGCATTCCTTTCCACAAGAGGAGAATGTTGTCTCCACCTTCTGAATAGACTCTACTCACCCGATAACCTGATGTTTCCCATGTCTCAATCACAAACTATGCTTTCTTTGTGTGAAATATGTGATCACATGACTTCATTTGTAGGCCTAAAACAAGTTACACCCTCAGACCCTCAGATGATGTAAGGAAAAAAACTCAGATTAGCCCAATAAAGAGCTCACAGGATGGCAGTATACAACAATTTACTCAACATCAATTAATTCATTATCCCGTAAAGACAAACACACAACCCTAAATCTCTCTGTAAAATACAGAATGAAGGGAAGAACAAATTTGATTCAACAACAAGGTCAAGCGGATTAATTATTTTACATCACATTGTTGGCAGCGCAGGGTGTGATATGCAAAACCGTTTATGCTAATCTGTGGATGCACGCAGCCCAGCTGCACATCAGCAGACAGTCAGACCGAGTGTTGCATCCTGGAGAACGGAACACTGAGCTGGTGCCAGCAAACGTTTAAGTGTTTAAAAAAAGTCTGGAGGCCTTAAAAAAGCGGCTAGATGTTTGAGTGGTGCACACGGAGGCTGAGGGAACCAGAGGAGGACTCAGATGCTGCGTAACCCAGGAGGAGGCGGCAAACATCTGAGAGAGGAGCTGTGACACACACCGGCACAACACTTCCCTGGGTGTCTGCCTCACTAAGTAATCTGTCGCCATGACACCCCCACCTCCACACTGCAGCCTTTGCCATGGCAACAACTCATTAGAAAAACTGAAATGTAGGAGCAGCGCACAAACTTTGCATACGCGTTCCATGGCGGATGCGCAGCTATCCCCCTTTTACGCAACGGCACATCGGTTGATTGCAGCTCTCCACACCCACACACACACACACACACACACACACACACACACACACACGCACACACCCCAGAAAAAAACTTTTCCTCCAGAAAAAGTAAACAGGCGCGAACGTCTCATCACAGACGTACAAATATAGACTCCGGCGTAATCGTCGTGAGTCATGAGCTGATCAGCCTAAATGAAGCACATTAGGAGCGACGCCAGGACTGAGTGAAGCTCTGCCAGCTTCAAACTCATTCTGAACCCAGCAGCCAGGGGAGCTCTGATTGTTCTGACAACTCCTGAAGGGATTTCAGCGGAATCTGGGGAAACACGTCTAAAAGGAATACTAAATATCTTCTCCACATAAAGACACTTAAAGGGGGGTTCTGTTATGGAAATTGGAACCTGCTGAAGGCTTTAACTGTTCTATATCAATACATCAACCTCTCAGGCTGCAGTGACTTTTTATTTCCTTCAAAAGTTTGTGACTTTAATCTTTAAAACTCACTTTTCCAACTGCGCTTCCCAAAGTAACTCAAACACTGACATAACAATTTATCTTCCAACTGTCAGAGCAACAGCTCCACCCGTAATGCTGTCATTGTGCCCTCATGCGAGGGTCCGCTGACGGAACAGGGGCCGTTCATTTCTCCGCCATTTTCTTCATTTAAAGAACACAGAGAGAAACACGCAGCGGATAAGACGGAAGCGGGGAGGCACTTCCTCTGCAGATGAAAGGACAAACACAAAGAGTTTTTTGTCGTGCATCAGTAGCGTCGGCCTCTGATGGAGAAATAAACATAAGGCCAACCAAGCATGAAGAACAGCCACAGAAATAGACGGGGGGGAAAAAAACCTCCCTTGTATGAAGGACTTATATGTTACTTCCTGCTCCAAAATACGCTGCCTTCAAGTGTCTCCTTCAAACAAATAATGCGTTCTGCATCTCTGCAAAGCATAAACAAATCTTTAGATTGTGATTTAGTCATGCAGGTGAGAGCGATGGTAGGTGAGACGGAAATGAGGCCACATCTCATTTGTGGGAAGTCGACAGCTCTGAAATCAATATAGGCCACCGAGAGAGAGAGAGAGAGAGAGAGAGAGAGAGAGACTATGTGAGTGAGCTGCATGTCACAAAGTGCCCCTACCTGATACATGTAGGTGTTAAAGTGGGTCCCATTCTGAAGGTGGATCTTCACTGTTTGGTTCATGATGAGGCTGAACATAGCAAATCTCTCAAACAATCCCCCCATAGAAAGAGCAAGAGACAGGAGGGGGATGAAGAGGGCTATTCCTATGAGCGGCGGCGGCGGCAGGACTGGATGAGATTTCTGTGCCACTCGTTCTGTCCTCTGCGGCTGGGACGGGAGAGGGCAGGGACAGGGGAGGAGAGGGAAAAAAGAGGGAGCGAGCCGGCTTTTGGGAGGTAAACACTGGCGATTATGATCAGACTAAGATACGCAGATGAAAGGATGGAGGGAGGAGGAGAATCAGCTGATGCAGGAGGGCAAAGGCAATGTTCAGACACCCGACTGCTCAGGCCACCTGCTCTTTATCGCTCGCACACACAGGAACACACGCACACGCATGCTGAGGCGTGTAAAAGTTAAGGCTCGCTGAGATTTTTTTTTAACCCACATTTAGAACTAATGCCAAGAATTAGCATGAAATTAAACGCTCTATTTCCTCCCGATAAAAACTTGCTGCTCACCCACTTTCCTCCAGCCTGTCACTTTGCCTGCTGATTCTTGCTATTTTTAAACGGCGGCCTGTCTCTTCCCTCCCATCTCAGATGGGTCTTGCAGCACACACTTAACAGTAAAAAGATCAATATGTCTCATTTCATCATCACATTGGCAATGCTGCTTTCATTATAATTTGGTTTTATGGTTCGAAAGCTTAAATATACTACAGCAGCACTTACTTGGACTCCTAAACACAGCCTGCGATGGCTGGAGTGTGTTTTAATTTTACACTGTTATCTGCTGATATTAAAGCAGTATTGACTCGAGAAATACACAATCAAGCACATATATGTGTTAGGAGGCAAATGGGGCCAAAAAGTAACAGTTAATTACAACTTTATGAAGTTTGACACAGCAGTCATTACACTAAAAACATTTACTTGCTTAGACCCATAAACAAGCCCACAGTTTTTCCATTAAATTATTCCTGGTTAATGGTGCGACAGAGACCCCTGTTGGTGGATTGAGGTACTAACTCAAATATATATACAGTGTCTTTGTAAATACACTGCCCACAAAGTTTTTGATTATTTGGCCTAAACAGAAAGGATCTTCTCAAATAAAAATTAACTGTTTATGTTTAGGTCCCCACAAAAGACAGGGAGGAACAGAATTGGCTGAGAATTCAGTTACTGGTAGTAAATCTTCATATCTGATATGACTGAGGAGCAGATGTGGAAAACCTGAGCTTTGTTGTTCATGGAGACAAAACCAAGCAGATGCAGGCAGCATATTTTCACTCTTCTTTTGCCTAATTTTCCCAAGCGTTACTAATCTCTGCCTAACCTTCTCTTGACAGAGAGCAGCCATTTTACATCGCATAACACAAGGGGCACCTCCACCAAATGCAAATCCACAAACGCAGGGAGCACAAATTCTGTTCACACTCCAAAGCTGCATGCTCGGCTCTGCTGTCTGTACCGGTAGTTTTCTGGCTCAACTCCAGGACAGGGGGGGGGGGGGGGGGGGGAAAAAAGCATGTTTGATGATGTCATCATGGAGCTGAGCTGAGGCTGAGGTCACTGGTGTCTGATGCTTTCTCTGCTGTCCCCATTTACAGAAGAGTCAACATATCATTTTAGAATTTCATTACAATGAAATGTGGCTAATCTAATCCAAAACAATCCTTCCTTGTCAGATTTTAAAATACAATCAGGGAGGTCCTAAAAGCGCGGGTTTTTTTTTTTTATTTTTACCTCAACTCCAGCTCGATATTGGCTGATTTTTCATTTTGAGACATGCTGCATTGGTTTCTTCTCTCAAACTCTCCTCAGAGCCGCGGCGTCAGTGTGTTTTCTGCTTGCGTCACTGCTCTTTAACAACAGGTTCTGATTTAACATTCAAATCTACTAATGAGACCGGGCAACCAGGAAGCATGACCAAATTATTTCATCTGCGTAGCGAAGGACAGGGTGTATCGTTAGCATGAAAATATGAAAATATGTCTGGCAGACTCTATTAATATATGCACCCCTATTATACACGCAGACACACACACACTGAAAAGTACACATGTGAACACACACCCTCTCCAGAGACCCCACAAACACACACTCTCAGTCCATCCCAGCTGCTCTGTTTTGCAGATGAAAGTATAGCATGGAGATGCATCAAACGGGGCCGTATTAATATTAATCTTCATATTCTGGGTAAATAAACTGCTCCAAGGGTGTATCTAGCATAATCCTCCAGCTCTTCCCAAACCCTCCTGCAGCCCAAAACATCCGAGTAATGAGTCACAAAGGTGTGTGTGTGTGTGTGTGTGTGTGTGTTCATGGAGGTCGGGAATGCTGATTTTGCCCTTCACAGAGTGCAAACTACAGTGACAGGATGTAACTGTACACCCACTGGTGCGTCTGTGTGCATGTGTGCGTGCATGTGTGTGTCTATAGTAGGTCCACTGTTAGAACTGTACTGAGAGGCACAACAGGCACCTCTAATGGGGCCTGAGAGGGAGGCGTCACGCTGCTCTGTCCTCTAGCGGCCTTTGTCCTCCTTCAGAAACTTGCAGGACTTGAGAGAAAACTGACTTCACATCAGTGGGAATACCTTTTATCATCTTTTATAAATCCATCTTATATATATTCCTCTCTCCACATATTTGATGATATCTACTAGCACAGTCTTCTGGCCTTTTGATACCCTGGAATTTGATCCGGAGGCATGGGCGGATGTTGGGTACGAGCAGGATATCTGTAAATATACATAAATTGTAGGTGCGAGCTGAAAGAGAGGGCCAGCCTGCGTTCACGCCGCCAGCCGCAGCGCTCAATTCTAATACAGTTGTGATCGATTAAAGCCCAGATTTGACAATATATATTCATGACTATAAAGGTCACAGCAGCCACAGAATATATCCCAATCTGACTGTACGTTGTCCCGGACGCCCCCTCAAACATCCCAAACTCTTTTGTTTCCTCAACTCCAATGCACCACCTTTAAATCTGTGATGTCATGGTGCTTTATTATTGCGGAGCGATCCTTGCCAGGCTGCTGGTGCAAGCCCGGCCCATATAAAGAACCCTGGTAAATTACTTTTAAGGTGATTTATTTAACCTGCGAATGAGCTAAGAGCAGTTGTGCACAATGCATTCCTCCACGCCTCAAGCCCTTTACAGCGGGTGTAGATTCATTAGAACAGCCTTTGGATGTGTGACGGTGCAAAAGGAGTGTGTGTGTGAGTCGGACAGATATGATGCAGTGCTGATATTTAACAGTGAACAGAAGTTGATCACAATGAAAATGGTCAGTATAATATAATACACATCTGTCATCAGCCTGCAGCAGGAAGTCTTCCTCTCTCTCTTTCCCTCACACACACACACACACACACACACACACACACACACGCACGCACACACACAGGCACGTGCAGCTATCAATCATACTTTCCTGTTACATGATGCACAGTTTTTGCTTGAGCAAGAAATGATTTGTTGATATTTTGGGACATGAGGATTTAAATCCCATGGGAGGGTGGGGGGTGGGGGGTTGAAGTCCGGCGTTGTTTAGTGTGTGACTGTTTGTGCATACGTTGTGCGTATGTGTGTGTGATTCCGGCAGCGGCCCGTTAGCTCCGCATCGCTCTAATCCCTGACAGAAAGCTATTGCCTCAGCCTCATTCTCATGGAGAATATAGGTTTACGTGTCAGGCTTTATGAGTTTTCCCCTATAATCTAACAAATAACAGAAAGCCCGAAGCTTTTCGGGGCCACAGTTAGAATCATTCCTGCCTTTCTACCCAATGAGGCCACTGAGCCAAACAAGAGAGATGAGGAAATATTTATGCAAGTGGGCGTGGTGCAGATTGCGTGAGTAACTTTTCTGCCACTTCTTTGCTTTCGAAGTGTGTGTGTGTGTGTGTGTGTGTGTGTGTGTGTGTGTGTGTGTGTGTGTGTGTGTGTGTGAGTTAAGTGAAGCCAGTCACATTGAGGGAGTGAGCTCATCTGTTCTGAGGGTATATAAATATTGTAGATGCCATGTGCCTGCAGTAGATCTTCACAGCAGCTACTGTATGATGTCATTCTAGCACACCTAAAACCAACACACACACACACACACGAGGATAGAGAGCTGTAATGCTAAGGCCAGATAACCATGGCAACGCTGGGGTGTGGTAGAGAAGCAGAGCTCACTGCTGTTTGAATGAATTCAGCACCTTCAAACTTCACTATTTCTGCCTGTGTTCAAGTCTGAAGGTGTTTCTTATTTTTGCAACCATAAAAATATATTATATAGCTGACTATCTGCTCCTATGTTGCTTCTTAATGCTGCTTCTGTCAGGTAAATACACTTTGGTCGCCATATAAAATAAAATAATTCAACTACGTCTCTGTTGTTTTGTTTTTTGACTTTTCGCATCAGCCGTGTGTCACCTGGTCAGTCAAATTACTGTTATTTGTGATAGACTCCTTGCTCATTAGCTAACTTCAGATCATTTTTTTATTCCTCGTTCTCTGTAATTGCATATTTTTATTTTGGTTTTCCACAACAAATGCAGCAAGTTGGGCTAAATGGGAGCTCTGGTGTCACATTTTTCATCACCAGCCTGCAGATGATGATCACAACTGCAAACCTAAGCTGGAGGCTCAGCTGTCACTCACACACACACACACACACACACACACACGCACACACACACACACAACACACACACACACACACACACACACACACACACACACACACACACACACACACCACACACACACACACACACAACACACACACACACACACACACACACACTCGTTTAGGAATTGTACTAAATACAGTACTACAGAAAATAAAGGTAATTTAGACAAACTGAGGCTCAGTATCAAGGCTTTCTGAGTACAAGTGAGGTCAGCAGATTTAGATTCTACGTGTTGTCCAATCAGTCAGTTTGGCACAAAAAGAAACGAGGCAACAAAGAAAAGAACAATCGTTCCATCAGCTTTCATGCTTGTGTCCAGATGAACGGGGGATTCCTCTGCATCACCCTTGAGCCAGACCCACTAACACACTGAGCCGCTCAGCATTGGCAGGCGATAAGAAGCAGTCATGAAGACACAAGCCAACACACAGGCGCGCACACACACACACCCACACGCACGCGCAAAAGCCCCGTCCATGTGACAGGCACGCACACGTCGCACAGGCGCACAAATGTGCGGAGTTGCTGACATTTGGTGTCCTGTGGGACAGAAGGTGTCACAAAGTCAACATCTTTCCCTCCCTCTTCCTCCCCCTGTTTCCATGGAGACTGAAGTTGAGGGCTCTAAGGGGGACAGAAAACCCTGAGTCTGCACACACGCACACGTGCACGCAGGATGAGCGACAACAGGGTGCAGCCACTGAGGCTCCAGATATGAGTGTGCAGGATGTGTTCTACATCGAGTGTGTAGTGACGTTGTGGGTGCAGGTGACTGTGGGTCGGGATGCATCGAGTCCTCGGGGTGAGAAGGGAACACCGGAAGAATGGACCAATATTCCATGGGGTCAGCATTAGTCATGCTCCAACTGGATTTCTTTCCACTGGGGTATGTTTCAGTGTGTGTTTCAACATGCGTGTGCGTGTTTGTGGGTGACTAAAGCTACACACTGCTGGAACTGAACGTCATTTGTAACCATAGGAAAAAATAAAACAAACCAAAAGATTTCACAGAGCTTTGAGGCCACATCGGAGAGGAGAGGAGAAGGAGAGGAGAGGAGAGGAGAAGGGAGGAGAGGAGAGGAGAGGAGAGGAGGAGAGGAGAGGAGAGGAGAGGAGAGGAGAGGGGAGGGGAGGGGAGGAGAGGAGAGAGGAGAGGAGAGGAGAGGAGGAGAGGAGAGGAGAGAGGAGAGGAGAGAGAGGAGAGGAGAGAGGAGAGGAGAGGAGAGGATGTTGCTGACATAAGATGCTGACATGCCAGTAGTGATGGGAGCACTGGGACGGTGAGACGCTGGGAGAGGAAAGGCAATGTCGAAGGGTTGTGACTGTAACTGGAGAGGCACAGGATGAGAGGAATATTTGAGGATGACAGTGGAAGTGAGGGGGGATGGGAGGAAGAGCGATAGCCCTCTGTGATGCAAGGTGAGGAGCTTCATGACCTTTATGTAAGCCAGGCCCAGACCCTCCTCTTGGCTTGTCCCCCACTAGCAATCTCATTTAAACTAGTATTTGCACTTTCCTTCCTCACCAGGAAAACTGAAAGAAAGACACAAAGTGCATCACTGAGGAGTTGTTGGTCAATTCATCCCATTCTGGGATTATTAAGTGAATCCATCGTGCTCATACTGAGGGCTCCAGCGCTGCAGCAGCTACCAGAGCAAGTAAACACCAGCAGTTCAATGCTGGGATTTAGCTCCCTTGTGGACAATAAAAAAACGTGTTATCAGTTCCTCCGCGGCTCCAAACATCGATAAATATTCAGTTCACTCGCCAGCGACGCTCACTGGAACGCAGAAATCTGTCCTTCTAATGTTTTCATTCAGTGACCTGACAATAAAGCCGAGGAAAATTCAGGAAAATCAGAGCCTTCCCTGCCTGGGAGGTCCTCCGTCCTTTCAGGAGAAGCACAACAGTCACTCCCAGTGGTAAACTGGGAGCGTGTCTGTGAATTCCCAGTCGCACACCTAATAATGCTGAACATAATTGGCTGCTGCAGATTATCGGAGCTCCAGACCTTCTGTCGCCGCCTTTTTTGATAAGAGACGGAACCTGTTGCCCGTTTCAGCTCCAGTCATCCGTATTTTCGACTAGAATGTCCTGGAGGAAGTGAACTACCGTTCTGATTGGCCAACAGGAGACCCCCCACCCCCCCCACCCCTCACAGGGTCTGGCCTGTGTGTGTGTGGGGGGGGGGTGGTCAGGCCCATCGCTGAAGGAAAAAACACCCTGAGCTCAGGTAACTTCCCCAGAGAAAATGTCGAAAAGTGTCAAATGAGAGGAAACTTCTCTCGAGGGGAATGACAATAGAAACAAGGTCGACATGGCAACCTCGTGGAAGAGCAAAAGACTTGAGTCTTCGGCGGTTTCATTTGTCTCTTCTCACGACTGCAGGACAGCTGCATTGACCCGTGCGCCCTCTGTGGCCTGGTTTGCATACAAATGCCAAACAAATATTTGCCCATGTATCTAAAACGTATTTACACACGCCTGAACAGCATTTAAGGATGGATTTGTGACATCAAGCCCGTGTTTCCGTGCGTCTGCGGTTCCATCGGATCATTTTTGGGCTCCTGAGAGCTGGCAGCAGCGTTAATAAATGACAACTGGCGGCAAGAAGGAGGGAGACAGCTAAGTATGAAAGATGCTCCTCTCATACTGGCCCTCGCCTGGATGTCACAGCCCCGCCCATTATTCTACTTGGACGCAACAATGCTTACTGACCTTTATCATCAACGGACGCCGCAGCGTGCTGAGATGACAATGAGCAAGAGCGCATGCCAGTTATTCATATAATTACAATATACAGAGCAGCTCAGGCTATTAATTACGCAATCACAAAGGTTTTTATTGAATCAGTGCCATAATGAGACGTGTGGCGAGCGTTCGGCAGCTAGAATGTGAAGACTCACCAGACCTCCATGTTTAATGAGCGGATTTAGGTCAATTGAATGCACACATGCAGTCGCTCAAGGACAGAAACACACATATTCTTCCACTTGGTGTCATCTGATAACAACCCCCACACTCAAAGAACATTTTTTGCCGCCGCCGAACAAGCCCAGGGACCAGAAATCCCCCCCCGCCCACCCAAAAAAAAAAAAGCCGATGTGTGCTTCCATATTGGGCTCGCAGAGAGATGCTGGGAGTCAAGTTGCAGAGATTAGAGATGTATCAGAGAGAACAAGAGCTAAATAAAAGAGTGCGCGGCTTAAAGCCGGCATCCATCCGTCTGACATGTCAGCGCAGAAGAGGAGGGAGAGGAAAATGTTGACACAGAATTCAACCGGCGCTGTTAGCAAGAGGAACAATTTCGCCAAAGCTTTTGCGAATCCCTGCTGGAAACTGCACACACACACACACACACACACACGCCGGAGCGTCTGCACCAGCCCACGTATCTGTGAATGGAAGTGGCTTTAAAACGAGTAACAGGCTGCAGATGAGAAGCGAGCCGTGTTGTAGGTGGTGCGGAACGCCGCAGCCAGAGACTGAGCAGGAATATGCAGCCTTACAGTCATTCCAAGTGTCCCTTACAGTCACAGCACAACTTTCAATGGTTCCATCAGTCCTTTAATCTAATACACCAGCCCTGATTATGCAACCCTGGTGCAACGCCACAATATTCCTACAGGTGATGCAATTATTGGCACTACAAAACAAGCCTTCCTCATGGAAATGAGTGTTCCATGAATGAAGTCGTGTAAGTATCGGATGGCTCCCTCCGTCAATGACTGGTGAGTAAAAGGAATTGATATTTCTTTATGGCAGGATTAGTTGTTTTTGATTCATTTGACTTTTAAAAAAAATGTTTCCTTCTTAGTCAGAGGGAAGGGCAGAGGTATAAAAATAAAACCATAATATTTGCGCAGATGCACACATAAGTGTCCAAAATTTGAAAAAACAAACAAACAGATAGACACACAATGGTGTTCAGCAGCCTGTTAGATATTACATTAATACTTGTGTCTGCCCTCCCAGGACGTGCATTTCTACAAAGATCCCTCTCTCCCTCTCTCTCTGTGCACGCTATTGACAGTCAGCAGCGGGGACACTGACAGGCTGCATTTCATGGAAGAGATGAAGCATTTTGAAGTTCCTTAAATCCCTTTATGGGCCCAGGCAGAGACTTAGCGCCTCATGCCGCTGCTTCTGCCGATTAAGTCTCTCGCTGGGAAAAACTGGGGTCAGGAAGATCTCACCCCTGCTGTTGTGAGTGGGAGGTGTGTGCAGGCACTCGGGAGACAGAGGAGCGCGACTTTAATAGAGGGTTGTGTGTTCCTGGTTGGGATCGTTGACTTATCTTGGCTGAAGGAACGTCGTGAGAAAGCATGAGATTCTAGCTACACATGGAAGGGCTGCGTGTGGGCTCCACCGCTGGCTGGGGAATCTTCATCTAACAAGCTTCATGCTCCTCCTTACTCCTTCTGTCCTCCCCTTCCTCCCTCCCATCACTCCTTCCTTCCCTGTGGTGCTCTTGCAATTCCAATCTATCTGTTCTTATTACCAACCAAAGGCAAGGCATTAGCAGAGTATGCTCTTTGCTGCTGGGGCCTGTCAGGTATGCTTGATTCAGCCTTTTTTTTCTGACTCACTCTTTCCATCGTCTCCGTTTGCTAAGTCTCACTGTCTTTATCTGTCCCCTTTTTCCGCTCTTCCTCTTCCTCCGCTTGCTCTCTGTTCGTCTCTGCGGCAGCCAGGGGGACAAATCGGCGCCTGGCTGAGCTAAATGCGCCTATTGCTGAGAGCCAGATGGCCCTGGCAGAGGGAAGGAGGGAGCGAGGTATAGACGCCACTGAGACAAGGAGCGATGAAGCTGCAGTGTGACACGGCAACACGGGGGAGCTAGCGTCGCACGCTAATAATCTGTTGGAGCTCGTGGGCTTTGACACTGCCACAAACTCCGACCACAGGGCCGTCGGGCCCTGCTAGAGTCGAGCCTGTAAGACACATCGAGGAAGAGGAGGTGCCGTTTGCAGAGAGGACGACGGGAGGATGGCGGATGACGTAAAGCTGTCACGAAGCAGCAGCAGCAGCAGCAGCAGCAGCAGCAAAGGTGTGATGTCAGTCAGCTGCCTGGAACAGACCCACATCTGCTGGGGTTCTCTGAGTTATTCTCTCTGCCTGGGTGACATCTTGAGCCGAGTGGGAAGCTCACATGCGTCTTAATGAATCCCCTAACAGGAAGTCCTTTTATGCTTGCTGCTAGGTGGCGGGTCTAAGAATAGGTACCAGGTAATAATTGGTGTGAACAGAGTTAGAACAGAACCAAGAGGAGGGAGGAAAATAGCGAAGAAAGAACCCAGCAGGTATAGAACCGAGGGCCCGAGTGCAGCGAAGAATGTGACTGGATGACTGGATATCAGCAGACATCATCAGACAAAGCAGGTAAGTTCCAGCTGCACATGAGAACCAGAGCAGTGGATATAAAAAGAACGCAGTCTCGTGTTCTCGTTGACGGTCCTGATGTCTGAGATCCAAGACCATGGCAGCAAAACCGCCCTTTAACACCAGCGTTGTTCAGGCATGAACCCCCCATAAAGGCGGCCTGTCTCTGTCAGCCCCTCCCTCCTCTTGCAGGGGGTCTCGGTGACATTCAGCCACTCATTCAGGCTCCACTACGTGCACCACATCAACCCAATTCCACTGTTTGGGGTCTTACGTAACAGGCAGCAGAGGAATGTGGACATTAGCAGCAGACCAATGAGATATGCTAATCATCCGTCTGGCTTTACCCACCCTGCTCAACATTCTGCCATCACTGTGCACAGAGCTGCTCCAGCCATCCGTGCACGAGCTATCTATAGTCCTGTTTGCTCTCATGCCAGCACGCAGGCATGTGAACGTACAAGGCCGTGTCATGGACACAACACCTGCATTTTAGAAAACATGGGCCATGTGCGTGGGTGTTCTGGTGTGTGTGTGTTGTTTTGTGAATGTGTGTGCATCACGATGCGCTCGGGTCACCTTTGAACTCAGCGCAGTGATGTCCTTGAAGTTGTTCTTTCTGTAGCTGCAGCCAGAGGCCCTCTGGATTTTACTCCTTCTCGCTCATACTGGAGCCACAAATACACACCTGCAGTAGCTGGCTGAGGATGTGAGGCTTAATGCTGGCCTCACTTCAAGTAGTGTGAGGTCGACAAGCTGACCCACCCTCTCTATCAAACAAGTCTGTTTTGTGCATTCATCCTAAATTATGATAGGTGATCATTGGAGGCCTCTTTATAAGCAGTAATTCTCTTAGCAGTTATGCATTTACATAATTAATATCAGTCATGTGCAGCAAGATGCACCATTAAACCACTTTTTCAGCCCTCATTTTTACTCGGCTCTCCTTTCTTGCCTCTTCGATAATCTTTGAAAAATATTAGCTTTTACAACAGCTGCTGGTTCTGGAAGCAACAAGTTGAGGCTAAATGAAAATCCTTGCAATCTGATTAGCATGAAAAGCATTATTATATATGCAGATATCAAGCCCATATGATGCTTTTAACAAAGGTCTCAACACCATGTTGTGGTTTAACTGATGTAAATTCAGCTAAAAAACCTCACACATAACAGTTACCGGAGCTAACTTGACCTGTACCTGGATCGCTAATGTACAGTTTATTAAATGCTCTGCCATACTGGCAACATATTTTAATATTTGCATCCCTTTTTCTATAAACTTCAGACTCAGTCTGTCACCTTTGGATAACAACCAGCCCCAACTGCTGCTGCCAAATAACCGCTGTCAAGCAGAGACGTGTCCTCCCTCCCGCTTGACTGTTGTCTGGGCAGCTGCAGGGCCAGACCAGGGACAATAGCAGGCCACTGGTTTATTGATGAGTTTTATACACACAGCAAAAGACAAAAAGGGAGAACGGTGATAGTGATGAAAATGGAGGAGGAATCAGGGGAGGAATGAGGAAAAAAGGGAACAAGAAACATGAAGATACAGAAGTAAATATCCAGAAAGAATGAATCAGGTGAATGTGATTGTGGGTACAAGAGAGAATTGGTGTGTGTGTGTGTGTGTGTGTGTGTGTGGATGCATGCATGTGCATGCTGGCAAAAATAGCCAGTGTTGTGTCCAACTGAAACAGGTGTCCAAACATTACAACACAAACAACTCACACACACACACACACACACACACACACACACACACACACACACCTTTTAAGTGTGGCCCAGTGAGTCACAACAGAACAATGTAATAGATTACACAGGTCCAGCGTATGACGGCTGGTCTTATATATACACATGCTTGCCTCATGCACATTATCTTTGACGGTGTCGGAACAGTTTTGCACAGCAGAAGATGAACTGACATCATGTGCTCGTGTGTGCATGAGAGAGAGTAAGCAAGCATGTGTTTATGGGTCTCTGTGTTTAGAAGCTAATTTGTCCACAGTTGTGAGGGTTGAATAGCAGCGTTTTGCACTGTAATGGGCTGACATGTTAATCTGAAACTCTATTCTCTGTAGTTAATGAACATATCCATCCAAGTCTCCATCTCTCTGTTAGAGTGTGTGTGTGTGTGTGTGTGCGCGCGTGTGTGTGTGTGAAGATGTAGAGCAGAGACGGATGTGACAGTTCTGGGTCAGACCAGTCCCATGGTGTAATGAAACCTATAGAAGACAACAAAATACAGAAATACACACACACACACACACACACACACACACAAGCAGACGAGGACGAATGCTTAAGAGACAGATGGAAAGGGAAGAGTGATGGGCTTTTTTTTGGCATGGAAAGGCCTCCTCTAATGTACTGACGCTCCCTCATCAGCCTACACCTTCGGAACACTCTGGCCTCGGGAGCACACGGCACATATGCAGAGCAGACGCCTGCACGGAAAAAGGCTGCAAATGGGAAACTGTGATATGAAGATGTTGTTGAGGGCATTTACGCGCCGCACCACAGTCGTGTTGAGTGCAGCTGCTAATCTGGCTAATTAGCGCTGACAGATATAGGATGTTCGGGTCGGGGGCACTGTCGACACTGCTCCAGTGTATTCATCACACCGGAACCTGAGAGAATCCACATAATGCCGTTTCCCCCAAACCTCCCAGTGTTTCCACCGGGCCCAGAACAAATTAGCGAATCACTTCTGATGGATTTTTTACCCCCTAAATTCTCATTATTGCTCCACTTCTGTGCTGTTGATTGCGTCATCGCTCCGCTCTGTGGCCGGAGTGGAAACGGCTACTGTGTGCATTTTAGGAGAGAACACAAGGTATCCATTAGATGAGGTGCACAGAGCCACGATGCCACGCAGGCTCTGGAATTAATACCTGTTTAATGGCTAGAAATAAAACCCTACAAACAGAGAGACACGCATGCATGTGTGGGAGCAAGCAGCCCAGGGCCAAGTACACTCGGCAGCCATGTTTCTCTCTGTCTGCTCTGGGAATGTCATCAGCTTGCTTCCCTCTCTCTCTCCCCCCCTATGTCACACACCCACACGCGCACGCCATGCTGTGACATCATGTCACACATTTGCACCAGAGGTTCAGAGGGTAACACAGCCCCTGCTGAGGCTTCATCGTCGTCATGGCCTGGCTGCAGCTGCCCTTGTTCGGCTCTCCAGTCTCCAAACAAACAAGCCAACGCTCACGGACACATCTTAAGTGTAGCCTTAGCGCCTCCTGCACACAGAGGTGTGCTGAGGCCAGATAATGACAGATGGGCCCTGTTCTCCTCAATGGGAGTCAACATTCTTGCGTGAGGACACGGGTGACTCTATCAGTCAACATTAAACTTGTCTGTTGGCTCTATAATAGCAAGAAAAGAACAATTACGAATAGAAGAGCTATATTCACACGTGCCCCCCTACCATTTAAAGATTCTCCATAAGAATTTATCACAAACCAGATGATAAGCAACAGTTTCCTACCAGTTAGGCCCTCTAATCATGGTCTCCAGCTCCAGGAGCCATTAACCCCAGTAACAGCCCCTCCAGAGGATGGACGCCCCTCACCTGAGGCAGCGCAGCGTTGATCTGCCGCTGGAGCACGTCCCTCTCGTGGAGCGCCCCCTGCAGCTTGGTCTGAGACTGAATCAGGGTCTCCTGTGTCTCCCTGAGGGACTCCAGCAGCTTGTCCCTCTCGTCCAACATGTTGACCATCAGCTGCTCGAAGTTGGCCTCCTGGTCCGAGCCGTTCGGGACTCCGCCGGCGCCTCTGGGAGGACCGGCCGAGTCTCCCTCGCTGATGGTCGGCATCACCTCGCACATCATCTTCCCAGCTCAGCCTGGGCAACGCTATAGGACAGTTTCGCTGCTAATTCAGAGAGGGAACGCGGGGTTTAGAAGCCTGATGATCAGACATGCATGAAGATGGCCTATTAACGCCCCGTAGCAACGGCCAGCCTATGCAGTCATATGCGCATCATTCCCTTTGCATTCAATTTCTCGTGCATCCTTCAGCTTCAATCCTTACCTAATCACAGTTTAATCAATGCCGAGCTGATCGATGACCTTCCGTCCATACTAACCGGCGCTTTTTTGTCACTCCGTGAGCCGATCAGCCCTGCCCGGTGCGCCATGCACGCACATGTAGAAAATCCCGGCGAGATATGATTGACAGGTCAGAGACGAGCGACGTTCACAGGGGTGGTGCCGGCGAGCACGACGGAAATCATTGACGAGAGGAAGGCAACACAGGGGGAAGACCGGGGGGCGGGGGGGGGGATGATTTATCCGCGGCTTTCGCGAGGGAAACAGCGAGAATAAGTCATATCTGCATCCGCCTTCTCCGCTTCCATCTCTCCACAAGGCTCACATCTCTCTCCCTCCCTGCCTCCCCCTCTCTCTCTCTCACACACACACACACTCTCTCTCTCTCTCTCCTCAGCTGCAGTTGTGACTGGAAAAGGATCAATTTCCGCTCCGTGGTTCAGAAACAAGGATGGGAATTCGGTGGAGGCTCGTGTGTGCAGCTCTTTCAGCACCGACACCTTGTTCTCACAGTTAACAGGCATTTGACCCGCGATTGGTTCGACGTAATTAACTTTTCACATCAGCACCACCGAACACGTTCATGATCGGAACGCTCCGGAGACGCGATGCGCGCCCTGGAGCCACCAGCCAAAAAGCGCACAGCGCGCCCTGCAGGACGGGTCAGGTACCTCTCTATTATTACTGGTTAAATTAAGAGTTTAGCAACATATTCTGCATTATTACAAGTCACTGTCTCTGCTCTGGGCAGTTTGTGTGCTAATTTGATCAATTTTGAAGTAAATGTTTTGTAATGCTGCAAAAATTTCGCCTAAAAGTCACTTTATGAGCACACAATGAAATCCTTTTCCAAAGGCAAAGGATGTATCAGTCCGAAAAGTCTTGGTCTTATACATCTGCACTGCTCGCAAACCCAGCCTGTCACCTGGTCTCGACACCTGGACAACAACTCCTGTAGCTCCTGCCACTAAAAGTTGTAAAATTCAGGAGAAAATGTAGCGTCTGGTCGCCCCAATCCACCCAGGCTGGAACCCAGTAAACCCAAGTGTAAAAAGAGACCAGCTGTCCATGTCTGAGGGCTGGAAAATCCAAAATGACCTGGACCAAGGATGAAACGTAAATGGAATATGCAGACAGTGCAGCAGAAGCAGCACAACAGGGCGGGAGAACATAAGTTTTCGCAGTGGGACTTGGCTGCAGAGGCTTTGCAGGCACTTCAACCACCAGGCGACTGAAACACGTGGGAGTCTGAGGACAAACACTGCGGCAAGCAATCAAGTCACTGTCAGAGACTGCTGAGCGAAGCAACAACTGGCTGTGGATCAAGTGAGAGGACCTCCACCTGGGCTGCAAAACAAACACCTCTCTGGGGGGGACGAAGCGTCTGGTAGGTCAGATGTAATTGATGTGCCCTCGAGAGGTGTCGTCATCATCTAAGCACAGATAAAGAAGGGGACCCCAGGGAAACAGTTCCCCTCCTTCCTCCACCCACTTAAGGTGGATTAAAATTACAGTGAAACAGAATAGCCTGTAGTTACTGATATTGTTCATTTTTCCTTCCAACAGCAGGTATTTTCTTGTAGATTTACCACTAGTAACGCTGTATTATAGTATAATCTTGTCCCTTATCTTCCCACAGTGTCACTTTATGAGAATATGAGGTTTGTGCACTGTTATCTCTTAATGAGAGAAAAGTGGTGAAACGTGACATTAGTGGCATTGTTTGTTTAGTTTAATCCAACCCTTTCTTTGTTTCTTTCCAGAACCGTTTAACCTCGGGGTTAATTATATGCCCCAACCATAAAACAAGCAGATCAAATCAACCAAATACTCGATTGAATTTACTCAGGATGATTAAACATCTATGGAAACATACTATATATTTCTATATATTAAGTATAACACAGGACACCCCTGCGTACCACCTGTTATCGCTAAAATAGATTAATAATGTATTTAATGAAAATTATTATTTATTAAACATTTTAAAGTTCACCGGCAGGTGGCGACAAAACACCAAGAAAAAAGGCGAGCCCGCGATACTCTCGCGTGAGTTGACACCATTACGTCATTCCATGATGGCTGAAGATCCTGGCGGAACAATTTCCAATTTCTCTCTGTTTTTTCTTTTTTTTGCACTACCAGAGCTTGCCATAGCGACATGGCAGGATTCCCAAGTGTGTTAGACGTTCCCAGATCGCTGATAACAACATGCCCAAGAAAGGACACCGAAAACGGCTGAAATTTAGGCCCGGAGACGTTTGTTCTGAATCAGGTAACGACAGATAACATCCTCCCAGCTGGGCCCCTTAAGAAGCAATAACAGCCACTTTTGGATAAATGCAACATTGCAGACGCGGTAGAAGTAGTTTTAATGTTACCTCCCCTTCCCCAGTAACAGTTGCTGATTATGCTGATGCTGACCCTGCCGTTGTCAAGTCGGGGAGGATGAAAAAAGCCGTTGCAAACGCAGTTGAAAAAGAAGGTGAATGTGCATCGTGGTAAGGAACGTTTCCTCTGCAGACTCATTTATTAACGACTTGTCCCCCTCCCACAGTGAAGTTGCTCTGCGGCCTGGAAGCGTCTCAGGGGGCTGTGGAGGAGGTGGTGTCCTCCGCAGCCAGTGTGAATGCAGACGCTTTGGACAGCAGCGATGACCTGGATCATGAAGAAGACTGCGAAACCGACAGCAGACTCGGCCGCAAGAAGAAAAACAAGAGAAGAAAAGGTATTCTGCCCCCCCTGTTCAAGAACTGAACCACCTCCTTATACTACTTGTAATTACGAACGCTGTATCCACAGAGAGCGAGAGCAGTGATGGGAGGGAGTACCCCGTGGACATCTGGTTGGTGCTGTCCTCCTACATTCGTCCTGAAGATGTGTGCCGGTTTGCCCTAATCTGCAGGAATGCCTGGATAGCGACCTGCACAGCGGTTTTTTGGACCAGGCTTTACAGAAGGTCGGCTAATCATTACAGGACCTCTAATTAGCCGTTAGGGAATGATCATTATTGTATCCTGAATGGACGCGTGCTGCTTTTACCTCACTCTGTAACTTCATCCAAACATAAACCATCTTGCTGGACGAGAACTGTTGGTGGAGGTACAGGCCCGAGGCTGTTTGCTGATCGGGTTTGTGACATGGAACCCCGGGAATTCTACAGGACATGTGCTGGCTGAGCGTGTTTGCTTTGTTGCTATGAGACATTAATGCTTCCCTCCCCTCCGCTCAGACACTACAGTGTTGATGTTGAGCTGCCGAGTCACCTCCGGCCCATCGCCCGGATGCGCTGTCTGAGGGCCTGCGTGATCCGCTCGCTGTTCCATTTGTATAAACCCTTCAATCTGCGGGTATCAAAAATCCCGGCGCTGCCAGAGTCCACCCCTACAACGTTGCTCAACTCAAAGGTAGCTCGGAGGAGGTCTGGTTATTCCTGAGCCCATGAACTTGGACAGTCTTTTGGGGATGAACGTGAGACCTTAAATGCTGTAAAAACAAAACCCATCATTGCTTCCTGTTGCAGTGTTTACTCTTCTGGGTCAGGAAGATGTCGGGGACTCGGCCAGAAGCACTCTGGGAGTTTAACTTCAAGCTTCTAAAGCAGGTAAATGTCTGCTGTCCCGAAGCAAAGGACACCGAGGAGGACGGATGTCTCACTGCTGCTGTGCTTATTTTTGCCCCTTTTGTCCTCCAGGATGGACACAAGAATGGTTGTCCCAAATCTTTGCACATGCCGCGACAGTATAAGGACGTCCACGCAAACCCAGACACTGACTGCTACGTGCTTCAGGTCACCACCCTCAATTTCATCTTCACCCCGGTCGTCATGGGAATGACACTGACCCTGGTGAGTCTTTCTGCTCAACGCAGGATTAGAAGGCCGTTTGGGGGGGGAGTTGATTTCCTACACGTGCAACCTTAACATACATCAGTGTTTTGTTTCAGTTCTTCAGCAGCTGATTATTTAGAATACACCACCCAAGAGAAAGCTACCTCATTCTCACGCGTTTACACTTTCCCATACGTCCACCTGACCCTGTCGCTATTGCTGTCCATGTTTCCAGCTTTAAGAGCAGCAGCTGCTGTCGCTTTATTCATGCATTTCATGCCCACTTTGCAGTTATATCATTGGTGCTTCCTACCGTGGCTGTTGAAGCCCCACCCTGAAACAGGAGCAGCATTTGCTGGTCTGATCATATGTCTGGAAAGGTGCCACTGGGCTGTTGCTCCAGAGCCAAAGGGGAGGCCTGTCCGTGGCAGGTGTGTCTGATCCAACCTCTTTTATTGTGTTTTCCTCTAGTTCACAATTAATGTCAGCACAGACATGCGCCACCACCGGGTTCGTCTGCTCTTCCAGGACTCGCCGCTCCAGCGAGGGAAGAAGAGAACCGATCATGGCGGAACCCAAGTGTTGCTGGATCCGGTGCAGAGTGTGAGGATCATGGAATGGTGGCATCCGCAGTATCCCTACTCGCCCTATGCATAGGAGCTCTGGTCACAGCTCCCATTAAACAGAACCTCAGAGCCCAGTCACCAGCCCTAAATGTGAATGTGTTCTGCTAAACTCTGGATTTTGTTTGGTGACAGGATAGGATTCAATGTGGGATGTAGACATTTGATGTAAGCTCCAACTTTAACTAACCATTCCATCGCACTGAGCTATACGTTTACAAGACTGATGCTCCATGTAGATCAGAATCTTCCACGATGGACGACCTCACTTTGGTTTGATCGTTGATCCATATAAATCAATCTGCTACACGTGTGTAAAACGCTTCCACTTTGGACTTTTGCTCATCTCTCTCAACTGATCCAGTCACGTGACCGTCGGGTCCTGGGAAATTTATAAAATTTTGAATCAAAAGGGGTTCCATCTGGTTTGACTTGGCATGTAATAATGTGAGCATGCCCTCAAATGCACAGCAATGGCAGAGTGTTAACGTTAGCACGTGTGACTGGATCACTCAGCAGACATGTTATCACCAGGAGAGTCGCATCAGCCAAGTGGATCCACACGCTTCTGTTTCATCAGCCTTTGTGGGAATATTTGGAAGGGCTGAACACTGAAACAAATCTTACTTCATCAGAGTTGTCAATGGTGGAAGTGTTTCTCAAAGAGGTCTTTGTTTGACAGCATACATGTTCGTTTGGAATCTGACTCAACCGTCTCATGTAGCTGTTGATTTCACTAGTTAATCATTGTTGTAATCAACTGATTGTTTTCTTTTTTCAATGTTAGTATTAATACAAACGTAGGAAGGAGCCAAAGAGATAATAATTTACCTCAGATGTCATCTGCTGAATTGGACATGTTTCCCTTTCTCACTTTGTTGCTGTTTTCGCCTCAAATGTCCTGCCTCCATGTGGAGAATTCCAGTATTGGGAGTGTTATTCTTACTGCCATTCTGCTGCACCAGTGTGTAATGAGAATAGAATCAACCCATCATGTTTCATTATAATTGGGGGGTGGAAGTTCACCATTGACTCATTAATCACAGTCAAAATCGGTGCATTGTTTTATGCTTTTCTTTTAAATTATGTATACATGCAAAATGACAACCGCATAGATGGCACAAATTTGCAGAAAACATGAAGTTGTGGTGTCTTAGTTGGTCGTCTCGGTTTTATATTGAGGCAAATTTAATATAGTTTATATTTATCCGATGTGCGCTGTGTCGCCCCCTTGTGGTCGCAAACAACATGCCTGACGAGACTGAAATCTAAAATGTCTTGGCTCGCTCACTAGATTATTCTAGGCTCTCCTTCATAGCTCTGTAAATGTCCGAGTGCTTTCCATACTCCAGATAAGCTGTAATAATGAACAAGTAGTCCTTTGTTATTAGAAAGGTGTTTTAAAATTAGACCACGACCGGATATGTAGCAACAGGAAGTTTTAAAAAGTAGAATTAACATCTCCATATAAAGTCCGATCGATTAGACCGAACTAATACGCAACTCTGGTGGTTAAATGCGCAGTAACTGAAGCACAGTTTCAAGAGACACACGTTTTACTTTGGTGAGCAGAGCGTAAAACCCGATTGCTGTGAAAAACGAGGAACAAGCAAAATTGTCGCAAATGATCGCTGTAACCGTGCACCGAACGCGCACAGACCGCGGTCCATGACCGCAGCGTTGGCCGGAACGCGTCCTGGCTAAAGTTAGAGCCTCAAAAATACTTCATTCGCAGTCAAAAACCCTCGCGTCATCGCCTTAAAAAAAACGTCAACAGTTGTTTGATCAAAAACTCCATTTCCCACAACCCCCTTCGCCGCCGTGCGATTGGTGGTGGCACAGGTGACTGCAGACGCTTTCGAGTGTTGTCAACATCTCGACGGTCAAAACGAAAACAAACTCACCCCCAGAGTGAGACAGCTGCATGTGGAAAGATCCATTAGCCGAACAGCCTTTTTAGTTTTTAAAGACAAACTTTTAAACGCCTTTTTTTCCCCTTGCGTGTGGCTGCGGGTGGGCTGAGCGCTCACGCCAAGCGGGCGCGCACTTTCGCCCGAACTTGACCACCCCGTTCGGACTGACCTTCAGACAGGGTAAGTGATATTTCACCACCGCCACTGAGCTTCTGCAGCAGCCACTGCCCCCCCACCCAGAACTACCGGCAGTTTATTTTATCTGCGTACTCTGCGCAGAAAAAGTCTTACTTTGTCTTTGTTCAAGTTATCCTCTTTGATTGGATAATTTGGGAACGCAACTGTTAAATCACTGCCCTGTGTTGGCGCATTTAGTCGAGTATGTGTCATCTGCGTGGAGAATACGGCACACGCGTTTATCTCTAAACGTTTTACGCACAAACTAAAACGTTTAGGAACAACCTTTTAAATTAGTTGAGAATGACATTAGACCAGTGGAGCACCACAAACGAATGAAAACCGGGGCGGACAAAAAAACCCAACTTGTGTCATGAGTACAGATTTTACCGTAGTATGATAATTAGGCTGGTTTCATTTCAGAGTTGTGAGGAGCTAATATATAGTTGCATGAAGTCATAAAGCTGTTAAACGAGGACACTAATCAGTGTGTGTAAGAGTTACCCCTCATGCCCTTTATAAGCAGCAGCCCGGCCCATATCAGTAACACCACCTCAGCCTCGGGGTATGATTCTATGTATAAGCTGTTGCTTATTCGAGTGCTTTGCTTGAAGACCTGCATGGTGCAAACACACAAGTATTGCAACAGGAACTGCTTTTGTCCCCGCTGAAGTTCCAGCTTTGCTTACCTGATGTGCGTTTATTATTAGAATAATTACATATTTGATGGGCGACGTTGTTTTCTTGCCACTAGCCGTATTTTACTATTTAGCCACGCCTGGGTGTTTCTCCAGAGTCGAAGATTCCTAACTTAATTTGGGTGTAAGTGGCGCCGTGCTGTTGTTCCAGATCGGATCTACTTTATCCCCGTCATAACTAGTCAGGAATCTCTTTGCTGACGTTGGTCCTAGCAGTGTGTGTGTGTCGCGAGAGATCACATCAGGGAGTGTTTGCCATTACATCCTGTTCACTTACCTCCCCAACAGGCCTCAGAGTTCTGGCGGTTAATTCACCAGAGAAGGTGACAAACTTTGGAGCAGAAGCACGGAGAAACTCCAAGTCTCGGCGGGTCTGCTTCCATTCCCGATGCAGAACTCGGAACCCTCCTTTTAGACCCCAGCATTAATCATCATCTGCTGAATTTGTTGTGTCATAAGAAAAACCGATGACAGCTCATAAAATGTGTTGCCAGGAATAGAAATTGGGGCACTCAGTTTTTCCAGTGTGATTATGACATAGAGAGTGGACGGAGCTGCACGCAGCCCCCAATAGAAGGAAAACAATAACAACTAATCAGCTTTTTTTTTACCGTATGTTTGATTTGATGTCCTCATTGGCTCCCTGTAAAAGCACTTTGTCAGCTGGGATGGAGAAACACAGGCTCTAAAGAAGATCAACCTGCGTTCACGTGTGTGAAGACACAAAACGCACAGCGAACACTGTTGTTGTGGTGCTGATGAGCGTTTCAACGCAACATTTCACTTCACCCCATTTGTTTGTGTCTGAAACCAGAATCTGTGTTTTACTATCACAGTGAGGACAGTTTTGGGATGTGGGGATAGTTTAGCTGGTTTGCACAAGGCTTGTTTAAAGGTCAAGAGTAAGTTTGAAGGTTAAAGCTAGAATTGGTTTTAGGTTAATGTTCGGGTCGGGCTCAGACATTTAGCTGCGGCGGCTAAGGTCACGTAACGGGCTTGGGAAATGCATGTCAAGGTCCTCACAAAGATAGAAGTACTAATGTGCATATGTGTGTATGCGCACAGGGTGGACAGCGAGGTTATGGAGTACATGCTATATGAAGGGTTGGAGGTTAGCTGACACACTGAGCTGTGAGGTCGCTGCTAGAGGTCAGAGGTCAGAAGCAGCCCATATGTGGGGCAGCAGTGCCGCCTGGTCGGACTCTCAACAAGAGAAGGAAGATCTTCATTCTCAAAATGCTGTTTTTTCCCCCCCTTCTTTCCACATAAATGCTACCCTGTCACAAAAGTACACATATTAATCCACCTACCACATTCAGCCGGCTGCCGTGTGTGTGGAAAAGTGTGTGTCATATTTCAGCCTCATTGGACTCGTGTCCGCTTGTAAGTGTTGGCTATGAGGTTAATTTTCTTCTGGTAAACAGAGGCAGCGGTGGACACACAATCAGACTGACGCGGCTGGATGGATGTACTCTAGTGTGAAAGAGCATCGGCTGTGTGTAAACACATCTTCATCCCTTTGCCATATGGACAGTGCCTCCGCGAGAAGGACGGATTTCCTCTCAAGAGGCCGTGTCTTTCTCAGCTGACCGAATTTCCCCGAACAATAGAACGAGACACAAAAGGAGTCGATCTTATATGTGTTTGCTGGGGTTTTTAAAACCACAGGAATGACATCTAGGGATGTACACGGTGACAACACGACCCATGATCTGTCAGAGGTGAGTGCGGGCGGGACGCTTTAGAGCATGTGCTGAATGTGTGACTCCACTTCCTCATCATTTCTCCATTCCGCTGTTTCATGTCCTCTTTTGTCTAACAGACAGTAGTAATGATCTTCGGCCGTAAGCATGGCGTGCAGACGGAGTGTGATGCTGCGGCGGCTCCGTTGTTAGCCATCTACAGCCAAAGCTCTTTATTAGCTAAAGTTAATGTTTTTTCTTTAATGTTTTTAGTGTCTTTGAAAGCAACGTTTGGCCGGCGCATCAGTTGTTGCACTCCTTCGCGCCATTAAAAGCCACAGCTGAGTGTACCTTTAAATGTCACACGTCTCTATTTTTTTGTTTGGCACTAAGAAAGTCCAGAGAACTTTTAAAAAATGTTCCTGGAAAGACAGATATGAACCGTTTCTTACCTGTGGAGAATCCTCTGTGGTCGAAACCTTTAAGTTGCCTGCACGGGTAAACAAAAATACAACTAATGACGAGAAGAAAGTGTGTTTCTCTCTCGTAAAACATCCCAGACCTGTCAGAACATGGACCACAGAACTCCCATGAGAGTGTCCCATGGTACCTGCTCACAGACAGCTGCATCTGTTCTGTGTACGCTCCCTTGGCATGTCGCGGATGCCTGTCTAGATAGGGATCGTGGAGGTTTGGAGGGTCAAATCCTGTCCCTTGAGCCATTCTTGGATTGTATTTGTTACTCCAGAGTCACCCAACTGCATTGTAATGAGATCGATGGGCAGGATTCCCCCCATCTTGCAAATGTATTTTAAGACATTTATGTTCAAGGCATGTTTGATACGCTGCAGCCTAAAGGTTAATCAGTTGTGTATTTAAGTTAACACCTTTTTTTTTGTTGTTTGTTCCTTTTTCTACTGAAAAAGGGCAGATTTTATTTTAGAAACAACCCTGCCTATTCAAGCAAAACAAGCCTGCCTGTCGGGCTGAAAATGTCAATCATTTATTGGGTCGTTGTGCGAAAAGCTGTGCAGTAAAACTCTCACCCACGTTCGAATTCAGCACGACCGGCGGAATAATCTCTGTTTTGCACTTTGAACAACAGATCCCTTCCATATTCTGCATTTATGTTTCATTGAGATTGCTTCTAGTTCACGCTTGATGTAAAGTCGCCGACCTTCTCAGTTCCAGAAATTAAACCAGTGAACCAGAACAGGAGGCTGCGACCACCACCTGCGTGTGTGTGCTCGTGCACTGATAGATCTGTTTGTCCTGCTTATTAGAGAGATAGGCTCAGGTTTGCATAGTTGGGTCCATTTAAGCCCTTGGAAGAACTACTGTAGTGACCTTGTGCTGCAGGTTATTGGCACCATCTTTGTATCCATGGTGACCAAGGCCGTAAACTCAGGAGTCTCGCCTTGGGGGCCTCTGGGTGGTGTGTTTATGCGCATGCATGCATATGCATTGGTGTCCACCGCCTCCTCTGTAGCCCATTGTCACAAATACAAGGCTTTCCTGGTAGGTGGTGTCTCCTCCTACAAATATGCTTCGCGATTGGCCAGAGTTTACAGGAACGCGGCTTTCTCAGCCAATACGCTGAGGGCCTCTAGTGATCCTGACCCTGGACAAAAATAGCCCCAGTAAATACACTGCAGGCACTATGAGAACTTGAGATTGTACTCTGGTCACAGCTTTCTATACAAACGAGGGATGGCGGTTGGTCCTGCTCTGCTGAACCATGTCGGTCTTTAGTGCTTCTCCGTTATGAGAGATGCAAATATTGAAATTGTGACTCACTTTGAGACCACCTGTCTCATCAAGGGCACAGGTTGGAGATGTGGATGTGACACTGGCGTAGAAATCTGTTCACGCTGTGTTGGACAAATAAGCTTAGCAGGAGTCTCTGCTTCAAGAGCGGTAAAATCACACAAAAAAATCTGTTGGATTAAATTTTTTTAGTTGTCAAATCTAACATAATTTAGGACCTGTATTTTTTTTTTTACCTGCATGTTCCCAAATGTAAATAGTTGTGTTGTGCACCATCCCACCGCTAGGAGGCTCTGTGAGTTGCTCCTTGCTCCTTGTTGTATGTGCAAACTTTGTGATTTCTAAGTTGATTTTAACCATTTGCTGCTGTTCAGATTAAACAAGGAAATCTGAAATGCACAAAAAGTATTAAGAATACTTAAAAAATTACACGTAAATCATCAGAAATTGTGATCGAATTCTCCAGGATGTTATTGTTGTTGTTATTTTTACTATTATTTTTACTATTATTGTGGGCATTTAATCATCTTTGTTGCATGGCAGGGTGAAAATGAGACAAATGAATATGCTGAATCATTGAGCTACATCTTAGAAACTCCCAAATAAGGAACCCGATTTTCCGTGTCTTAGTCATCTGTGTGAAACGCTGCACGTATGTGCTGCACCCTGATTTAAGGAGGGTGTCGGACCAGAGGAGGAGTCCCAGACCGAGTAATAGAGGGGAAACGACGGTGACACAGACGAGATCATTGGACATAAAGCTGGTGTTATTACTCGCGACTACCGCTTTCAAGAAAATAAATAGGGAAGAGAGGGAGAGTGGGTGGAGGAGGAGTACAAGACATAGGAAGCTGAGTCGCCACTCGGAGAGTGGGAGGAAGGCGACTAACAGTGACTGTCACTCAGCCCACTCTTATGGTTGAAGGAGGAGTGGCATCCCGGCCAGTGAAGTGATAAATCAACACACTAGTTGATCAGGCCCAGCCAGCCAGTCTCTGCCAGGAGCTTACTGGAGCGTGGAGGAGCAGCGTTGTTGGCTGTGGGAGCAAAATGTCTGTGGAATAACTGCTGGTAAGACTGCATATTCAGGTCATGTCCGAACACAGCACCCAGCTCTACGTAGTTAAAGGTGGCAGAGCACTTTCTGGAGGAGTTTCCTGAAGATTTACAGTGGCAGAAGAAGCGTGGATGGGAATCAAAATGTGTGCCGTTTGTGTTGCGACCTTTCAGAAACAGAAATGACTGCATTAATTACAGGCTTGTGTAGCAATGGTGTGATGTTGTTTTAGGATGCGTGACCAAAATACCAGAGCGCCTTCATGTTAGTGATTGTACAGTGCGGTTTAAAGTCTTTTCCTGACTTCTGTGCAGGTTCAAGAAATAAAAACAATACAGTATTTTGTTAAAGTGTGAGTAAATTAAACTATTATAAGGGACAGTATGATGTTTGAGCATGAGGGTCTACTTTGTTTGCATTGTCAGTTAGTTAATTAATCGAGGTTATGAGACTGTTTAAAGGCTTCGACATGAGAAACAACTCCTTGTTTTGTTTTTTCTACAGAGGAAGTTGTGAGTTTATGTTGCAAAAACTGATTGAAGTAAAGAAGAAGTAATACACCGATGACGTTGCTCTTTGGTCCTTGCTTTGCCTCACTGTGGTTGATTAGATATTACGGAGTCTGTTTGTTCTGATAGCAGCTTATTCCTGTTTCATCTGTCTGTGGGACAGACAGGCAGCTGCAGGACTGATCAGACAGATTCCCTCGAGAGAAAGGTCTTGATCAGGCTATTTATGGACTGTTTGGTGACAGCGGTTGTGATTTACACACAATGTTGATGAGCTGTCGTGATTCACTCACTTTGGTTGTCATTTTGCCCATTGAAAGTAATTCTTGTTGTATTATTTACTTTGAGAAGCATTACTGGAATCAATGCAAATGATTCTGGTTTAATTTGAGTCTGTCCATGGTAATTATGTTTAAGCGCTGTCAGCCATGCCAAAATGTTTTTAAATGTTTCACTCGAGTGCACGTTGCATAATTGTCATCATTCGGGAGTTTTCTCTTCAAAATACTGCTTAAACAACAAAAAACTGCTTTAAACAGCAGGAACTGCCAGGCTTTTCTCCAGGAAAAGCAACTGTCCCTCGTAACTTCCCGGTCCTCTCCTCTTTCCACTCTGGAAAGTGTGTTTTGCACACCTGCTGCTTCCCCTCTCAGCTGCCCCGCCGCCTCCGCTTTACCTGCCATGTCATATTCCCATGTTTTAATCTGGCGTCGAATCGCTCCACCTGTCATTTATGTGCATGTTGTAACCTCATCTTTTCTTTGCTGTCTTTCTCTCCTTGGTTCCTTTCCACCCCTCCGTCTGTGCCCATTGGTCTACCATCTGCAGCGCATCCTCCATCACCCAGACATGTAGTCACCGTCAAAAACAGAGCAAAACCCACCGCAAACTCCTTTTCCCTCTCAAACAGGTAACAGCCAATGTTTGTGTTTGTGTGTGTGTGTGTGTGTGTGTGTGTGTGTGTGTCTTCTGTGGAATCTACCAAACACAGCAGCCGGCGTTGATATAAATAGTGACTGAGGTGCTACTCGACCCTGTATTCAGTGTCATAAGCCCTGACACCTTCAGTAATTAATGCAAGTGCGAGTGTTATTATAGTTTTTAATATCTAAAATTGCAAAAGCAGGCCAGAGTGTTGGAACGTGAGCCGTCAGGCTGTCTGTCCGCCTTTCCTGGTCTGTTTTGTCACCAAGGGATACGGCTGTTTGTGTGTGTGTGAGAGGGACCAAAGAGGAAAAGGGTAAGGACCCCATACTTGCCATACCAGCCCTGTCACATAACGCTGCCACCAGTATTGGGCGAGTGTCTGCACTCGATGAGTTTTAGGAATACTGCTTCAAAGCTAACACAATATCAGATGCTCACAGAATTCATTATATTAACAGAGTTCACTATATTATAAACCTGATAGAGAAACTCTCCATCTCTATTTTGGGCTGCGTAATCTGGAGAATTTGCCACAGCAACGTACAAAAGGTTAAAGATCGTATCTGCCTGCGAGCATGTCTATTAAATTAATGCATGACATTTTGAAGATGACAGCGTAAATCAACACCAAACAGGTATAATCTGTTTGCCTGTTGTCAAATATCCTGGGCAGCCAGCTGACGCCGTAAAGCTGCAAGATACGCAGACTTTCGTGTATGTGGGTCCCTCATATTTCCACGTGCCTCCAGTGGCACGCACATAAAACTAAGAAACACTTAATCACTGGGAGGAAGCGGGTGTTTCTGAAAAGGAGAACAGAAAGCAAAGGGGTTTTATTTTAGACATCAGAGCAGGCGGACAGATTACACACTGCAGAAAGGCTGCGTATGTTTATGTGCTCTTCTCGTGCCTTTTTATCAGACGTAAAACACGATTTAATGACATTGATGGATCCCTTTCATTTCTTTATTTTACCACCTGGACCTGTTGTTAAAATTGTCGGTAAATTGTCTTTCTGGTCGCTCCACAAATGTCTCTGAGGACACACAGCATGTCCCCACACTGCCTTCATATATGAGTTAATGTACCGTATACCTGCAAACATCACATGCACAGTGTAAATATGAATTATTTTACCTATTTTAGTTGTGCATGTAATATGAGTGAAGTTGGCGTGTGTGTGTGGGACTAATCGGTGGTAAAATCGAGAGCTGACCCCCAACCCCTGCGTCCTCCCACTGGCTGTCAGTGTTTGAAGCGAAGGAGCGGTGACATCACAGCGTCAGACGCACACAATGGTGGCTGTGTGCGTGCGCCACGTCACAGATGGCTGCGTGGCTCAGTGGATGCCAGGCATTGGGAAGGTCCGTATGGGGGATCATGCTGCCTGGCAGCGGTGTGTCACTATATGAGCAGGAAGTGATTCAGTATGCGTGCACGTGGTGTGGGACAGATCGCGTGCGCACTAAAGGAGGTCTTTACATGTGCTGGGATACAGATTTCAAAAGCGAAATGGATTTTTAAAAGCAATTGGAATCTTGGTTGTTTATCTGTTGGGTTAACTGTAGCCGTACTGGTGTCACTGGTGTTTTCACCAGTTTGTGTTGACATCTGTTCTGTCTATCGAGGAGGACAGAGAAGATTCTGATGAAAGTAAAGTGATGACTACCAAGTTTTAACACATCTGCCAAGCGTTTGTAGGAAATGGCATCAAAACACTGGTTGTTATTTTCCCTCTTACGCAACAATAATCCTCCAAAATGATGAATCTGCAAAGAGAATCACCATTTTTTTTCTTCATGTTTCGGAGAAATATCTTTATTGAGGGATTTTATTCAGCCAGCATTATACTCTGTCGGCATAAGGTTTTCTTCAGACCCCCTCTGTGCATAGAGCATCCCCCCCCAGGTGACTAAATACACTGTGCAGCTTTTCACCTTTATCTTTTTCAGCATTCAGAGTTTGTCAGTGAGTGATGGAGCAGCTGGAACTGCACAGCAGTCGTTTTCCACCAGACAAGTCTGCGTTTACAGTTTGCCCCCAGCATCATCCATTTTGGAGCTATGTGAGGTGTTTTTTGTGGTTTTTGTGAAGGTGAGAGAGCTGTAGGTAGTTGTGGCAGTTGGAGCCGCTGTTTTGGCGTCCACAGTTTGTCCACAATGAAGCAATGCTGCATTTTTGTGTTGAAATGTGTGCGCTTCGGCTTGTCGCCGCATTGGTGTGTATTTTTCGTGTGGGCCATCCTTTGGGCACAAAGCAAGCAGTGTGTGCTCCCTCGGTTGCTGAAATGTACACTTCGTACAACAGGCGGTTTCAATCCTCAATTGGAGCTGCCTTTCTTATTGTACCTCACGTACAATGAGCTTTTCTCTCTTTCTTTCTCTCTTTTCTCTCCGTTTCGTTCCCACTTTATAACCACGCACAGTGTCTCTGATCAGGAACCAGGGAAACTGCCTGTTGACGACCCGCCACGGCTTCGCTCCTCCAGCACGTTAAAGTCGGGTCTTTGTAGGATTTCGCTACACCTTAGCGGACCCGGCCGTGCTCAGGCTTAACATCAGGGGATGAACGCAAGTCATTGCAGAAGGGGAACTGTCAGCCTGGGACTCCCCACAAACTGCTGGGTTTTTGGGTGTTCCCCATACTTCTCGTGCTCACATGATCACCCAAAAACAACAGAACCATATGACTCCCACAAGACCTCCTTGCTATACACAAATAGGGGGAAGTACAAGTCACCGTTTCTGTGGCAACAGCTCACAACAATACATACAAGCTGTCTTGGAGAAGTCTCAGCCTAACTCGGCTTTTTTACAGTATTGTCCATCACATTACTGGATGTCATAGAATTTGAGAGAAGGCTGTGAAGTTACTGGTTGCTTTAACCACCCTCGCAAAGGTCAGCATTAAAAAAGAAGGGTTTTATTCGGGTCCTGCGTCTTTCTTTGGTAGGAGACCTGCGATACTTGTTAACTTCATGAGCTATGAAAACATGAAGAAAGTGAAAGATAACATATATTGTAGAGGACTTACACGGAGCACGACGGCCTGGTCATGTGGTTTTAGTAACCCTGTGCATGTGCTCTTCCCGGTCAGAGCAAACGTTGACCACACATGACCTGACCTCAGAAAGGTCAGTGAAACTACCAGCTCTTGCATGTGTGCAGCGGTTCCCTTTGGATTCTACCCAGGCTTCCTGGTAACGTGTGTTGCTCTTTCCTTTTCCCTCATGTGACTCACATGGAATGGAAATGGAAGAGAATTGTTCTGGAGATCCCACATTTCATTTCTCTTAACTATACAAAGACAGTAAATCCGATTGATTGATTCATTTCTTTCTCATTTCTTCTTCTTTTCCCCCACAGCTTCATCTACCTCTCGGGCTGGACTGTGGTGCATTGACATCGGCTCGCCCTCCTCTGCCCCCTCGCCCCCCAGCCATGGCCTCACGCATTGGTCTGCGTATGCAGGTATAGCGCAGCACTGGCCACCTTCCCACTGGAAGAGAGCGGATGAAGCGTTAAACCTCTCGCCACTGTGTTTTCCCCAGCTGATGCGTGACAAGCTGCAGCAAGAGGAGCAGCGTGAGCGGCAGCAGCAGCAGCAAAATGCGGCGCTGCAGTACATGCACCAGCGCATGGCTGGGCCCCCCGCCCCCACCCCTGCCATCACCGCACCACAGCATTACCAAAATATGCAGGTTCCCATCGAGGTTCTAAAGGTCAGTGACAACTTAACGCTGAGAAATAAATGAAAAACCTCTTTTTAACAAATAAAATGCGTCACGTCAGCGCTGTCAAATGGAGGAAATTCAAGGTTCCGGTTCTTTGAAAAGCCCCGGGGAGAAAAATGTGGTTGAGCAGCCTGAAGGTTGAGAGACGGAGCTGCTGTGATAGCACAGCCCAGGATGATGCAAATGTAGTGTGTCAGACAGGAGCTGATAAGTGACATTTTGCCTGATTCCTAAGATTCCTGTCCTTATCTTTAAACCGGTGTGTTTGTGTGACAGGGTTTGTGCAACACTCCTCTAGCTTGCTCATATCCTCCTGTCGAATGGTAAATCTCAACAACCCGCGTAGACTGTTTACCACGTGTCCGAACCTCTTGCTCGGTGCTCATGACCGCTGGCATTTCAGAGCTGTCAGTGGCTTTTTCAGCTGAGGTGTTCAGGGTTCACCGGTGTCTGCCTGCACTGTGATATTTCAGCCTCATTAGTCCTCACAGGAGGGGAGCCCATGGTTCTGGCTGAATATTTGCTCCATTAGACAACCATTGATGACGCATCCCCATGAAAAGGTTTATCTTTGTTCTGATGTTATCCTGCAGTCTAAGACAAACAGGACTGGGGTGTTTCACTGGAAGCAACGCTCAGCATTTAGTGGGCTTTTCTCTTGCAGGAATTACAATAAAGTTGGGAGAATTTTAACCCTGTTTATGCCAGAAATTGTAAATTAAAGCACATATATAAGGTGTTCTTGGGAAAAGTTTGACATTCAAGGGTCTCTTGCACTGGGATTGTAAATCTGTCCCTAACACAGGTACAGACGCACCTGGAGAATCCTACAGACTACCACATCCGCCAGTCTATGAAGCAGCAGGTGAAAGAATACCTGTCGACCACCCACGCTACCAAACAGGTACCATTCTAGTGCTCTGCAGCCATCTATCAGATCCTAAATCAATACATTTCTCATCTTTCTGTTTATCTCTCCTCTCTCTGTGGCTCTTGTCTTTGTCTCCGTAGGCCGTCCACGCAGTTGCAGGGCTGGCGCCACCCTCTCCTCCCGCCAACATGGGTACTACAGGGGGCTCGGCGTCTGCCCCCCAGCCTCTACACTCCCCACACGTGCGCACTGAGCAGCTCATGTCTGGTAACAGCGCCCCCAACAGCCCAATGGCCATGCTCAACATCAACTCCAGCCATGAAAATGAGGTCTGTGTGTGAGGGTACTTTTAGGCAAGGACATAGACCAACAAATTACAATGTAAAGAAACAAAATTTACCAAATAACCACAAAACACTGACTTAATTACATTCCTACATACAATTATGGCTTAATATTGCCCCCAAAATGACAATATAACTGCATTTTATGAAAGACTCATAATGTTTTAATTGCCCTTCGGAAGCATTTGTAAACTCATCAGTGCTGTAAAAGTACATGTGTTGTGTGCACAGTAAGTGGGTGGTTAAATTCAGTTACTGAGTGTTTTTCATTGGATTTTAAATGATCCATTACGACCTTGCAAAAGTAATAACGGTGGCAAGAAAAGTGCGTAGTGCCCTTTGAACCATGCAGACTTTGACCAGGCTCTCCATTCGACAACTCGCCCCCTCTCTGATACAGAAGCCCTTTCATTTTTCTCAGAGCTGCACTTGCAGGCTCGTCGGGAGGCTCGCTCTACCGTCACCTTTCAGGTGCTTTAATTACATGGAAAAACGTGCGACTGCAGCCAAAATAATTGAGGGTTGCATGTTAAAGTCAAACGTCCAGTGCGTTCAAACGTGCCTGTCTTCTCTTGTTTTAGATGGATGAGGTCATTGATGACATCATCAGCATGCAGTCCAATTATGACATTCAGGGATTCATTGATGCCGTTCAGATGCCAAATACAGTAAGTGAATCTAATGCACCCGTGAGCTTGTTTTCCCGGACAGATCCTTCGTCTGAATTTCCCCCATTTAGCAGAAGTTTCAACTAAAACCTGACTGACGCAACCGTGCGCCTCCAGGTTTCACTCTTTTACTCAATCAAGATGAGCAAATTCCATTTTTAAACTGTTGAACTAAATCTTCCCTCGAATAAGATCTCATCAAAGCGAAACGTTCGCTGGGCAGAATGTGATATTTTCACCTCTCTTCGGTTCGGTTGCTGCTGAAGTTGCTTGTTGCCGTCCTTCCCCAGTGATGCTCCGGCAGCAGCGTCTACTCACATCTACTCTGCCTGGCAGGGATCTAAGCACACTTCCATCAGAAGGAGCCTCAGTAGCTCCTACAGTTGGTATAGTTGCCAGCATAGATGATTAACCTGCAGCAACTAGTATTTTTACATAGTAAGTAACAATCTTACCAACACATTATCCACCATTAGTTATAACAGCTGACATCTTGTCAGTGTCTGAGCTGCTGAGTCAGCAGCTTTTTCTTTATGGACATAACATTTATGTGCATTTGCTCATCCCATTAAAATACAAACACATTAGAAAAATGGGATTGGTGCAGCTCGGTTTGGCTTTTTATCCATGTAGACACAAAACACACACACACACAAGAAAAGGCTGGGCATTTTGAAACTGTCAGTTAAAACAGACTCATCATTCAGAAGAACTCAGAAATTAACTATTAAACTACTGCTAGTTAGAGTTCAACTTGTTTACAAGGCTTTTGGAGAGAGAGAGAGAGAAAGAGAGAGGGGTGGAAAAGAGGGGAGGAGGGAGAGGGGGATGAGTGTAATTTGTGTAAGGGGAAAACAGGCTGAAAGTCCAGTTAGGGGAAAGTTCACTCTTGTTTGGTGAGGAGCGGAGGTAGAAGAAAGACAGAGCTGGTGCTCCTGAGGTCAGTCTGTGGACGGGGTGTGCAGACCGCATGTGCTGCTGACAGAGGAGAAGAAGAAGAAGAAGAAGCAGCAGCACTGCCCAGCCAGACTTTAGATATGAAGGAGATGAGCAAAACTTTTGCAATTGTGGAAGTTGTTGAAGGAGACCAGATTCAGTTGGTAAGATGCTGAAGGTGTTGTTGTTCTTGCAGTTTATTATCTGAGCACGTTTAAAAGGTTTTTGGAGGACCAAGCGTGGTGAGTGATCTTAAACTGGATGCTACAGATAATGATCAAGAGTATGAGCAGGTTTCGCTCCACTCCTCCTGTGCCTGACCGACCAGTTCACATGCGATTGTATGTCGTCTGTGGTTGATTAGTTTAATCATTGTGTGTGTGCGTGTGTGTGTCTGCACGAATGTGTGTCTTTGTGTGTATCACTGTGTGTACTTCATCCCGGTAATTGATTAGATCAGCTAGATGATCAAACCTGAGACTAGCCGCTGTTTGGAACACTGGGAGAAATTCAAAGTGCTGATCAATATCGTGATTGTGCTGCGCGTTGAGGAGCGTTTATGGCAAAAATAAAATACTGAAAGGGATTGTAAAGGCTGGTTCTCCCAGTCGGCGGATTAGGGAGTTAAACTCACCTGATAATGCTGATGTGGATTAAAGTAGCAAATTCCACGGAATTCATGGAATCTCAAAGTTAGGTGGAGAACCATTGAATACCAGGCACAAATGAACAGGTCGGCTCTGCAGAGAGTGTGTGTGTGTGCGCGTGCACGCACACGCTGAGCCACTCTAAATCTCCCTTCAGTTGTGTTCGGTATATTCTTGCTGGACTCGGATGTGATTGGAACGTTGAAATTCTGTGTCACTGGTGGAAACACAGCACCCCCAAAGCTTGGCGGGCCGTTATAATCTGCCTTTAATTGGAATTCGGTCCCTCGTAGTGACGGAGATTGAGTGCAAATCTGAGATTTTGGGCCTTTTTTTATGCCTTTCATCAAATGGTTCCGACAGCATTCAACAAGTGCAGCCACAGATTTGTTGCTGAAAAATTGGAAGATTTTAGATTTGCACCTTTAAAAAAAATAAAAAAAATGAACGAGGTCACAGAGGTCAGTTTTTTCGCTGTTTATATATGCGTGAATGTGTGATTGCACAGCTTATGCAGTAGCCTGCAGATAAGGTATCTCTTCCTTTATCTTTCAGGGCTCATTAACAGTGCCACATTCGACCTCACTGCAGGAAGTGTGACACGCTCGGTAATGAGTCCATTGCACTTAAACTACAGTACAATTAAAAGCAAATCATGTCTTTAGGGGTCCGTGCGGACCTAAATCACGGCTGTTGTGCAACGTCTAAAGTGCAAGATTTAGGAGAGTATTTCACAAAGTGTGAGTTCAGGAGCTGGAGAATGGAGGAGAGGAGCCATAAAGAGAGATAAGATAGATGCGATGGCAGTTAATCATTGCTGTGTGTTTGGCAGGCCGCTCTCGGGTGTGATGTTATTGCATTGTCTGCTGCTATCGGCTCTTTACGGGGCTGTAAATGTGAACACTGGATTCACGAAGGTCCGTGAGGATGTTAAGGAGAGTGTCGATTGAATTAATCTGGGTTGAAGTCGACCTGGGTTTAGCCTGAACTGACACATTAAGGTCATTATATCTGATACATTTAATCGAAGAATGTGTTTTTCCCTCAGCTTCCCCTGTCCAGCAGTCACTTGGATGTGTACACGGGCCCTGGGATGAAGGGTCCAGCCATCGCCATGACCAGTAACTCCTGTCCTGCCAACCTGACCATCAAACGGGAAATCTCAGGTGCGGAACTTGTGCCCGTCGCCACCAGTTTGGGTGCCACCGTGGAAGCGTCCCGACGGCGTCTTGTCCTGTAAATCGCGACAGTTCAGCCTTTAGTTAATCGCCGTTTGTTTTTACAAAGATGCAGAAGCCCGAGCTCTGGCCAAGGAGAGACAGAAGAAAGACAACCACAACCTGAGTAGGTTTTTACGTTTGTGCGTCTCTGCTGCTGCTTCGTCTCAATGCTGCACAGGCACTTTCAGACAGTGGACAGTGGACAGTGGACCGTAATCTTTGCAGCCTTGTGCTGATTTAGCTGACACAGTGCAGATGGTTGGTGGATGGTTAACTTGGTCATTTCTGCTGCTCTGGCACATACGTTTAATTGGCTGTGACATTGTGTGTGTGCATAAAAAACTGAAAAACCTATAAAATTAGACGCTTTTACAACCCGGTATTGTATTCTGTTTGGACGCTGTCTCCTGCTGCTCTGAAGGGGCTCTGCGCCTCATGTCTGATGCTTTTTTTGTGTAATCCTAAACCCACTGGGGTTGAGCTTTAGTCTTTCTTTAACCTCATTGTTTTCTTTGTCTTATAGTTGAAAGGAGGAGGAGGTTTAACATCAACGATCGTATAAAGGAACTGGGCACCATGATTCCCAAAACCAATGACCTGTGAGTATATATTGCTCTAATTCTGATTGGAATCAAAAAGAGCTGTTCAGATCTGGAACCTGCCCCGTGTCCTCAGTGATGTGCGCTGGAACAAAGGCACCATCCTGCGCGCGTCTGTGGAGTACATCAAACAAATGCAGAAGGATATTCAGAGGTCCAGAGAAGTGGAGAACAACTTCAAAAAGATGGAGATGGCCAACAAGCAGCTCATGCTACGTATTCAGGTAACCACTGACGCACCTGGAGGAGAATGAAACCTGTACCAACGTGCTGACCGGTGTTTCCTCCTCTTCCCAGGAGTTGGAGATGCAGGCTCGGCTGCACGGCCTGCCTGGCAACTCCCCCACTGGCCTCAGCGCGGCTGACTTGATGCCTGCTTATATAAAGCAAGAGGAGGAGAATCTCGCTCACCATCAGGCCCAGGTCCACCAGGCCCAGCACTTACCCCAGAACCAGCCTCACCCCCAGGTCCAGCAGCACCATTTCCTCCAGCACCACCTCCACCACGAGGGCCACCCCCAGCCTCAGCCCAGGCAGCTGCCTCTGCTCCCCCCACACATGCAGCCTCATGCACCCATCCAGTACCCATCAGTGGGCAGCTCCCAGCCCTTTGACTTTGCCCCAGCGCTGGACTTTTCTGACGGAATACCCGCCTTCTCCGATGGCATGACCGGGCTAGGAGACCTGGGTGGACTAGATGTCCAAGCGAGGAGAGGCGAGCTGGGCTTCCTGATGATGGAGGCCCTGTCCCCCATAGGGGGAGATCCGCTGCTCTCTGCGATGTCCCCCGAAGCCTCCGTCGACTCCAGCCGCAGATCCAGCTTCAGCATAGAGGACGGAGACATACTGTAGGAAGACGGCTCACAGGCACATGCAGACGGGATCCAGCAGTTAAACAAACGTACAGGCAGCCTTCGGGACAGCGGGGGTGCGCATCAGCACATACCTCAGAAAGGAATCGGCCCCGCAAACACCAGATCTCACATTTTAAACAGTCATATACATATAGACAATAACTCCCCCTGAAGAATAACAAAAAGGTGTTTGTGCACACAAATCAGCCAGATAAAGTGAGCGTTGTAAAACTTGGCTCAACAGACATTTATGGGGGGTGAACCGAGATTACCGGGTCATGAGTCCTATGGAACGTTCAGCCTAGTTTCCATAAAGATGGCTCTGAGCCCTGACAGAACAAGGGACAAAACTACTGCAGCAGCTAACTGAAATCACTTGTCTGAGTACAACTGATTGCATTTTAGAGAGATGTTTTTTTTTCTTTTTAAAAAAAAAAAAAATCAGTAAATGATAAACCAAAATGGTTCTGCATGCATTTGTATATTTTTGCAAACAGGGATGTGTCTATACCTGCTTTTCCACACTTTGCTTTGGCCTTTAGCTTTAGCTAGTTTGATTGCTGACGATGTTAGCTTGCTGGATGGAGGTGCAAATGTAAGAAAAAAACACCTCACCGGGTGGGTATTTAACCACTGAAGACTGAATAATGTCACTGCCGTCTTCTCATAAACACGCTCTGCTGTCACCTTATTTATTTCCACCATTACAGATTCTGGTGAAGAGAGTCCAGGAAACAGGTTTACAGTCTCCGAAAGTAGGGTCTAGTCCCAAATACTCAGGTACTGTCCCACAACACACTAGCAGTATCCTCCAGCCAAGCAACAGTCAATGCTAACTAGCGCTGCTAATGTTTATATGCATTTGCTCACTCCTGGCCATCAAACGTGTGTTTTAGACATAGTTTTTGCTTCTATGCACATAGATTCTCTCTCCTTGGTCATTTGGCTCTGACCAGTTGCCTTTGAGAAGTGAGGGAGAAGCTGTATTGACAGGGTTTCCTCCTGATGATATTTATTCCCGTTGGACAACAGAAGTGCTGTAATCAGAAATAAACTCACACTTGAACCAGGCAGCCACCCAGAATGCTGAAGAGTTCCGTAATGCACGTACAGCCTCGCATCAGCACGCTAACCACGCTGTTCTCCGACTTCTCGGCAGAAACCGGCCGAACTGCCACCTGAAATAAAGGGAGTTGTCATGGTGACGGTTGGGCATTTTGAGGTGGATCTCAGTTGTGTTTCTGCTGTAGTGAACGTGGCTTGGCTTTGATTTGATAAAGCGTATGATCAGTAAAGGTTAGGTAAAAGAACAATGATTTCTTTTTTTTTTTTTTTTTTTGCATTAGAGTTGTTTATTTCTCCCAAAGCACTGGACACTGTATCATTGTGTTGACTTTGTACATTAAAGAATGATGGAATTAGATATATTTGAAAAAAATGTTAGATGCCACTAAGCCACTTAACTGTATTTTATTTGTATCATTTTGTTGTAAATTCTGTTTTATTCCGAAACGACCCTTTGCTATTTTCACTGAGCACACTATGAAGGCTGCCTGATTGGAGTGGGGAGCTGTCCATAAAGTTCCAGAGACTTGAGGATTATGTATATTATTACTGCCATTTTGATATGATTGAAACTATATTTTTCTTTTAATTCTCTGTAGCCTTCGAGCCGGACGTAGACAAAAGGTGATCCCAAATTTTCTTTCTTTTGACTGACCCGTGGTTCCGGTCAGACTGATACAGTTAGCATCCTTCCTTTACAGATTTGGTTTCCATGGTTTCACATGCCGGTTGTGCCTTTTTCCCCGATCGAGAACAGTTTGAATTTTACTGTCACCCAAACCAACACTCCAAAGAGCTACACGGGCCTCTCTGACTTTCCACTAGAGGGCGCTCCGATGAGCAAAACACAGGGAAAAGTGGTTTTGATTTTATTAAGAATATAAAATGTTTTACCAGAATCCAACCAGCCTCGTGTGTGTTCTTTTGTGTACATGTGTGACTGTTTTGTCAGCATGTATTGTTAGAGGCCACCAGACATTTCTGAGGTCAAACAAGATACAGCCCTGAATTCTGGGGAAATTTGACATTTTGTTGCTTTAATATTAATGTGAGATAAACGATAAAATAAGGGATGTTCCTTCACAATGTGAGAAATAAACTGAACATGAGAAATCAGCCCGATCTAAATGGCAATTTTATGAAAATGCTCTACAGCGAACAGATGGGAATATAAAACCCATAATCATAATGAATTTTAGTGTGTTTTGGTTCTTTATGTGCAGATAATTATTTAAGGTGCTGTTGTGGCCTGTGACCAATAGGGGGAACCAGAGATCCACATTGTAGGTGAAAGCTGACAGAAAGGACGAAGCGTCTTTAAAATAATTTAATAAATCAGTTTCCCGTTTATAGATACTAGGGAGTGATGCTTAATATGTTGTTTTGGTCACGTTGGTCTCTTGTGTTTGTGAAACATCCTCGCAGCCCCAGCAAACAGCTACCCTGTGCACGTGTTTAAAAATCGAACCAAAAAAAGAACCAAGTGTTTGACAAATGCAGTGTTCCGGGTGCAGAGTGAATATATCCGGAGCTGATGGGCTTCAATTTTCACCTACTTTCCTCTTTTTTCCCATCATCTCCTCTGCAACTCATTTCATCATCATCTCCTGATGTATTAGTCCATGGCTGCAGCAGGATGATCCATAAACCATTTAACAGCCTTTCTAAAGTTAAATTGCAGTAATCTTATTCCTCATCCGCGCCCAGAAGACGCACACATGCGCACGCACACACTAACTGATGCCACAGAGCATGTTAAAGTGTAGCGGTGGTGTCTGCAGCCCATCCGCAGGCCCATTCTCCTGGGTCTTTATGATGCTAATGTACTCCCCAGTCTAATAAATCCCTGTAGAGCTGCAAGGAGGAGATCTTATGGCTCACTCCGATCGCCACCTTTTCGTCCATCTCCCCCACAGCAGACGTGCACCCGGTGCTATTAGAGCCGCAGAAGTGCCTGCCTTGCACTTCCCCAGATACTTGGGTGGCTGTTTAGTGGGAGTGAGGGGGGGAAAAGGTTGTGACAAATCAAACAGGAAGGGGCAGTTTAAGAGACGCTGGCGCAGGAATGTAGATTTCAGCCCCGGAACAGAGAAACACTCATCACGGCCTCTTTTTTCCCCTCACATTTGTGCCTCTGAAGGTTTCAGGACAGCCCCTCAACCTACACATTCATCTAATTGACCTTCTTTTTGCACTAGTTGTGATGGTGGCGGGTGTTTTCTAAGGCGGTGGGTTTATCCTGACCTGATCTGATTGATGGGCCTGTTGAGCAGGGAGGAAGAGGAGGGTGTAGACAAACCATGGAGGAGTGTGTAATCAACAAAATCCAATTCTGCCACAGATGGGCTGAAGAAACACCACAACCTGTCCTCCAACCACTCACTGTTCTTTTTATCCTCCCTCTTCTCCCCCCTCATCAGTCTCTCCACCCCTCCCCGCTTCCCTGGCTCCCTCCCAGGGGGGCAGTGTGTCACTCAGCTTGAAGCCCATGGAAGAGAGGTGAAAGGGGGCTGATTGAGCTAATTTAGCCCCTGGATGTGAGAGCAAGAAAGGCCTCACCTTCTGCTAATAGACAGACATCAAAATGGAGATGAGTGAGGGAGGAGGGATGAAAGAAGGGAAAGAAGAGCTCGAGGAGGTGGGAGCTATAAAACAGTGACGACTTTTTGATAGATTTACGTCTTTTTTGTCCAAGGGGGTGTGCGGAAAACTTTTATGGACGATGGGTGACATTGTGAAGTTGCTCCAGGTTTAAATGTGTTGCCTCAGATTAAAACCTGCTGATATTACTTATTGATCCATCCTTCTCCATTAAGATCCCATCAATCACCCTCCGCTCTATGATCCGGTCCGCCCCGGTCACTCACCTCACGTACCGCCATGTAGAGAAATACTGGGAGCGGCGCTCGGAGACACCTTTGACAGCGTTTGCAGGGATTCGTACTCATGTCGGGTCTGATTTAAAGGCCAAACGCCTCTAATGACGATACCATCTTGTTGTTAAGAGCCAGAACTTTATTTTACGTACACATGGTTCATATACCTGCCTTCATGCAGGCGCGGCCTTCACTTGCATTCCACCTCCTGTCCTTCTTCTCCCCTGCCTCTCTTTATTCTCCTGCACCATTGTCCATCTTCCGCTACATATTTAATACTCTTCGCTGACTCCCTTCAACCCCTCATGCCTCTATTCCTGAAAGAAAAGGAGCTCAAATTGGCTGGAGAGATGAATAATGTCACTGCCATTAATGGAGGCATGGATGTATCAGTCTTTTCATGTGTGTGGGGGTGAAGGGACGACTCGAAGGAGGCGAGGCGGCGGCGGCGGCGGCGGCGGCGGAGTGGACTCCGGTCCTGCTCTTTATGCTCCCTTCCAACTTTTGCACAGATTGCAGAAAAGGAGAAATGATTTCCGCATGGAGATTTCCCTCCACGGCCTGCGGCGATTAGCTTAAGTCATAAAATATTTGAGCCTTTGACTTTTTACTTCCTCTGAAAGAGGTGTATGAAAGTACATTTAGCGGAAACTATAATTTAGACTTTCTTTCACTATCATGAGAGATGAATTCAAATTAATTTAAGCTTGCCTTTTTAGCTGATAGAATTCAATTTTGCTCTTAATTGAAGCCCTTTCACAGCCATTCAGAGGCTGCCATGGAGTGTATTCCCGTGGGTGGCCGATAGGGGGAGATAGTGGTCCACAGGCAGCCATCAGAGCTGAGGAAGAAGACAGGGCCCCGCTGACATTTGCTCACTGGGAAAATGAATCTGTTGTTTGGACTCACAGGAGTGTCAGTCGCCGACAGACTCAACAGCACGGTGTTGTCTCTAAACGCCACCATCACTGTCCGGGAGGTGATGGGCAAACTGTTGTTGGGCTGCTGTATAAAAGATGGAGTGTGTACGCTCTCAGTTTAGTGGGCTGGGCCCCATCTTTCATTATCAGGATGAATAATATATCCGACACAACATTTGTCACATTCTGAAGGTTAAACACTCCCTCATTTCCTCCCGCAGGATGACGGAGCAGCCGTGACAGTAATGAATCCAGCATCACCTCCTCGTTTCACTCTTCGTCCTCCTGAATTTGAAATTTGTCTCCAACAGCAGCGCGAATGATGAACGTATCGTCGCCCTTGGCAACCAAAAACCCAGGAAGATAACTGGCAAACTAATGGTCTGCGGGTGCACGATTCATCCGCACCTATAAGCTCCTGAGATCTGTTTGTTCGCACTCTGTGTTCCTCTATCTGTCGATCCAGCCACTCATCCACTCATCCGCTCATCCATCCAACTTGCAAATCCTCTTCCACTCGCTGCTGATGCGGAGTGAGAAGCTGTTTCCCTGAACTCCAACTCTGAAGGTTACACAGATTTGACTTTTACCCCCCCCTCCGTACCTCCCTGAAAAGCAGCGTAGATTATACAGCCTACAGCTGTTATCACATTTATGCCCTTCTTCAAGCTCCTTTTTATTCCCGTTCTCTCGTTTCTTTCAGAGACCTGAAGATAACGGCACACCACATGACGCCATTGTCCTCCTCCGTCTCTCTCCTGCAGCTCGTAGGTGGAGATTTAAAGTTCTGTTTTAAAACTGCCACTGTTCCAATCCTACTTAACCCCCCCTCCCTCTCTCCCTCTTGTCTCCCCCCCCTTCCTCCTGAGTATACTGCCTAACCCCTCTGAACTTCAGTCAGAGTTACTGAAGACCCGGAGTACACCGGGGAGTCGGCTGCACCGCTGAGAGACAGCCAGAGATAGACGGAGACTTAGCTGCATGCTATTCCACCGCTCTCTACGGTAATAAGAAAAGTTTCTGTTCTTTTCTGTGTTACAGCAGGGAGATAAAACTGGGGATCACGCACACACACACACACACACACACACCACACACACACACACACCACACACACACACACACACAAACACACGCACACACATGATTGTGGAATGGCACGCGGCAAAGATTCAGACATAAAATGGAGGCACACACAAAAAAAGCCCGGTGCTCTCCAACCGTGATTCGTTCTCAGGCTTTCTTTCTTTATTTCTTTCTTTCTTTTTTTTTTTTTTGCACAAACTTGCAGGAACAAAGAGCAACAAAAGAAGGGAGAAAGAGAAACAAGTTTAGTCTGCAAGCGGCATGAAAACCTGACTCGCATTAGAGGGCGATTTCCACAAAGGTCAATGTATTCAGCTGATGCCCTGAGAGAGAGGAAATTTAATACCCCTTTTTGGTTGAATTAATTAATTATAATATTAGGCTAGCTCTGGGGGCCCTTTTCTTCAGTGATTAAGTGAGCACATATCTTTAAAAGACTATGTTGGTCTCTGGGGCCCTGGGCTTCTGAACCTTGGGGTGAAACGGAGAGAGATGTATTAAACATGAGAGGACGGAGGAACACAGACCCGTCTGCTCACCTCCACGGTTAGACACACCATTTTCTGTATTTAGACCTTCAGTAGCACTTGTCTCCCTGTGCTCAGGCGCTTCTCTGCTGCCCCTCTGCCCCAAACTGCTCCCTTCAGAGCTCCGGACTGGGGGTTTAAAGGCTTTAGGAGCAGTTTGGCTGCGTAAATGTGAACAGGTAAGAAAGAGGAACATGCTGCTGGGTGGGTGGAAAAAGGTAATGATGCTGGAATCATAATAACCTTTAGATTCATGCAAAGATCACGACACATGGGGTTGTTTGTGCCAGTCAGACTGATCCAAGCCTGGAACCGAGCAACTGAGGGAAACAAATGCCCCCGTCTGTCTGCTCGATAAGCCCCTGCACAATAGGAGCTCCGGATGTTTCAGTCACATCTGGACAAGACTGACGTAAACTGACATAAACTATCTCAACTGTATCACAGGCTGCTCTTAAAATAACTGACATTTAAAACCAAAGCCTGGTGCTGGGCCTTTGTTCTTTACTGCAGCCTACCAGCAGGGGGTTTACAGCAGGTGAGTGTAAACAGGTTTAAGGAAAATGGAAAACAACTGTCTAAATGTTGACATACAGCAGGTAGAAAAACTGCCTGTAGCAAATAAAAATTCACCTCAATACCAACATTTACATGTGCGAATGGCTCTGAGCTGACCCAAGTGACTCCTGGCTGTCAATCACCCTCCCTCCCCCGTGAACCTGTGTGTGTGTGTGTGTGTGGTGTGTGTGTGTGTGTGTGTGTGTGTGTGTGTGTGTGTGTGTGTGTGTGTTACAGCTCATTTGAATCATTGCTACTGATCGACTGTTAGCCTTTCCAGTAGCGGGTGATGATGGAGACGAAAGAGGAAGGGCACCCATGACAAGAAGGTGATGACAGAGGAACATGTGACGCTGTGAAAGGGGTCGGCGAGAGCAGGCGTGGGCGTGTGCACGTGTGCACGTGTGGGGTATAAACAGAACCGATAAACACCTTAGTTACACCTGGTGGCTAAACGCCTGGTGCTCGCTCTCCCTCTCTCTCTCTCTCTCTCACACACACACACACACACACACACACACACACACACACACACACACACACACACACACACAGAACTGTAGGCATCTTGCCCCACTGTATGACCCCACTAAACATTCAGGTACAATTAATTATTCCTTCCTGATCTAACGAACACAGAGCACTGATTGGACACCCTCGGGGCGCCGGGCCGCTATTTTAAAAACACTTTCAGGTCATGAATTTTAATCACTTCAAAATGTATTGATAAATTATTAATTAAGTGACTTTAAGTGATGCCAGGTGGGCATAATTTCAGCAGGAGCGAAACGCTTTTGGGGGCTAAAATGCTGGGACGTGAAAGCGGCGTGTTATTCTCCTCCTGAAGCAGCTGGTTTATTTTTTTTTTTTAAAGGCTCCTCACAAAGAGTTCCAACAGTCTCAGGGCTTGTTTGGTCAGAAAATAAAGAAGTCTCCATTTTGCAAAAATTAAGGCCATTTTCCTTTCTTTGTTTTGCCACTGCTGCGGGGGCTCCTCCGCTCATGGTCCTGGAAGCCGTCCTCGGTGGAATACACTCTTTTTTTTTTTTTTTTAGACTTGCGTTGAAAATCCAAGCGTTGACTCTGCCTTTGATTTGAACGGGCTCCTATAGAACTTCTGAAATATACAGACAACACGCGCACGGGCGGGTTCTGCCTCATACATTTACGTGTGTTTCACCTGTGTCTGCCTGTTCTATAGGTTAACCTGCTGAACAAGACCCAAACAGGAACGGTGCAAATTACAAATTACCTCCCTTATTAGGCCTGACCCCAAATTTCCTCTTATGAATATTCATGACGGGGGCCGCGTGGAGCGCCGAGAAATGAATCTGCCCTCTCCTCAGACTGGACTGTGAATAAGGAATGATTAATGGAATTGTGCTTGGTATGAATCCATCATTCCTTCGACGGAAGGCTGGACTGGTAATAAGAATCCAATTAGAGGCACAGTGGGTGGGACGCGGTGGGAGTCACAGCAACAGACCTTATGACACGTGCATGCACACGCGCGCTCATGACACACACCTTTTTTTGGGAGGGGGGGGCGTTTAAAATATCCAACTGAGTAACTGAGTACATTTACTCATGTGTTACATTTAAGCCTAATTTTGAGATTCAGGTCCGTTTTCTTTTAAGTAGCAATCAGGAGGAGAGGGGTGGGATGGGGGGGGGGGCGACACCAGAGGTCGCGGGGCAAGGTTACCAATACCCCCGGGGGAGTTTGGAGACTTTGAGCGGCATTTTTACCCAACGACACTTATTTTGAAGCTTTGCCTCCAGCTCACTCGCAGCTGTTGCTTCGGCCCAGCGGGGGAAGCACATTTCTAATGAATTTATTTTCCTTGTCAGAGGTTACCAAAATATTTAAACAATGTGGAAGATCGTGTCAAAATGCCTTAAATTCTTGCTTGTAGAAAGCAAAAAAAAAAGAGAGAAGAAAATAAAATACTCAATATGCTGAGCAAATTAATTTTCTTTTAAAACGCCTCCTGCTTTTTGCTATTCAGACCTTCACTTCAGGTTGTTTTATTTCCTTTTTAAATCATAAATTTACAGAGCACCGAGGGGATTCTCAGCCCCTGACTTATGGCATATTATATTTCTGAAATCAGGATTCTAATTATTTTTTACATTTGATGCTTAGTTTTTTTTTAATCTTAAAAAAATAGTAAAAAAAGCATTAAAATCAGACACATTTAATCAGGGAGAACCTGAATCTGTGGTGTGAACTTTGAGCAACGTGCAGCAGATATACGAGCTGTGGTGTTTCACCTCCGTCTCCTTGAGCAGTGTCTCCTCTCAACAGGACGGCCTCGGCCACGCTCGCGCCGACACCTCTCCCGCTCCCAAAACAGCCAAATATTTGGGATGGGAGCGGCCATCTGACCTGGAAGCTGTGCTCCACACACACGTGCTCATGGTCTCCTGTGTCGTTGGTCCAGGTCATGGAAGCTTAGCGGCGCGCAGGTTTATCACAGGTGAACAGACGAAGCGAAGGACTTTCCTCAGCGTTAGCGCTCTGCTCCATCTACCACAACTGAAACTAGTGTAAATTCCCCCTCACGGAACATCTTTACTGTCCATTCATCTGTTTTTCCTGCGTCCTCTCTCCTCTCATGCCTTTAATGAGCTCTTCTATTCCGCCACCTCATAAACTAAAACCTTTTAGATGAATTACATCTCCTTAAGATTCATCTCCAGCGCTGTGGCTTCTTCTACCCCTTTTATGATTGTATTTAATCCACATCACATCTTTATTCAGAACAAATACCTCCGCGTGACACCGTGGCGGCAGCGGGAATATTTTGGCGAAGGTGTAGAAAGACGCGGAGATGTGCCAGAGCGGCTCAACCCCTTCTCTGATGATATCTTCGATAAGACTTTTAGCTAATTAGCGCCGGCTGCCCGCGAATGCAGTTTCAGTGCAGCGAAAGGCAATGAACCTGCCTGCTAGCTCAATAGAGAGGCGGCGAGAGGAAAGAAAGGGGGACACGGCTGTTGAAAGAGAGACAGATTAACATTTGTTCTTTTACATGCCTCCCTCTGCCACACACACACAATAACTTTGCTTATACTAATTAACAATTAGCATAGACTGGATGGCTAATTGTGTTATTGCTCCTAATCAAGAGGCTAATTACCAGAATGTCAATTTAGATTTAATTACTAAGTGCTTTGTTAATTCCCACTGAGCATAAGTTACCCTTTCTCTTTCTCTCCCCCTCCTCTGCTTTTCTCTGTTCCCCCCGTCGTTCGTTCCGCCGTGGAACCTTTGCTGGGTTCCGAGGTCCTGCTCCGGGTTTGGAGATGTTGGGGGAAGTGGGTAAACACCGACATAAATGAGGTAAGGTGTTTGAGCAGAGGGGCCCGGAGACACAAGCATTAATGAACACTTTTTTTCTTAACCGCCGGGCCTCCAATTAGCCGCCGCTCTCCCGCCAACATCACAGCGAGGAGGGATCTACTGAGGGCTGCTCATGCGACTCCCCCGCCCATCGCCACGACAACTGCGTCCTCACCTCCCGCTGGGTCCCTTGCAGCTGTTCGCGGCCTCGCCCACACCTCGTGGGTCAGACCACAGCTGGAATAAAGACGCTATCAGGGATCACGTTCATTTGAGCTCAACTAAACTGAAGCAGGATCAGATCTTCTCTCGTCTTTGTGATCCATCCACAGCTGCCATCTTGGATCCAAATGAAATCACCTCTAAAAACGGACACGTTCGTGTTAGTTTCTTATGTTTTGGCCCTTTTTGGTTTCATGTATTAACTGCTGGCGTTTCAAAATATCCACTGACCGTCAGACGAGCTAATCCCAACATCCGTCATCGTGTTGTGGGTGTTTATTCTCTGAGATTCTGCACATCGACTCACCCGGAGACGCTCCAAGCTCCGACCGTGGCGGTGGAACCCAGATTCCGTGAGCGATGCTTTTCCTTTGTGCAGGCCTCTCGTTCGGCCGCTGCTGGGTGCTATTGTCTCGCCGTTCATCGCGGCGCTCTCTCATGCATGCGTGCACACACATAAACCCCAGCCCTCCTGTCTCCATCTCAAAAAGAGCAAGCGCTTTCAGTCTCCCTCCTAACGGCCCGGCTCCTCATACTCCTGCCAAAATACCATAAGACAGGGTATAATATATATAATTATCCCCACTTACATTAGCCATTATGCCAGTGGAGCATTGCCTGCAGAATGACACACGACCTGTCAAGGCTTCATTCACGCCATTAATAAGCGTCATTAGTGTCTGCTTTGAATACCCCTCTTGCACGCTGCAGTCATTTCAACATGTCATAGATTTTAATTTGAGGGTAAAAATAGCTGTGAGGATATTATGCACTCGCCCAGTCAGTCTCTGTGGTCTTCCGATGGGGAAGAAGTGCACAGTGTGACCTTGGGTTTTCTCTTTCTTGAAACGAGGACCATTACTGCTCTGCAGCGCTGTGGGCCAGGTACTGAACCGGTGCAGGGGTTTCTGCGCCCGGCGTGCGCGCTCCTTTATGGTGTCCATCAGCTGACAAGCACCTGACACAGCCTCGTTAGAATAAAATGGGTTAAATGATTTGAAATGATTTTAAAAGCAGGGTGCAATTAAGGAACTTCCCAGCTGTTGGGAACAGCACTGTGCTATTAGCACTTTCTGGATGAAGCGTTTTATTTTAGTAGCACAGTAGAAAATGGAAATATTGCTGAAATGTATGTGATATTTATTTATTTTTTATAATTATTCGTTGATGAAAAAACACCTCATTTTGTGATGTTAAATAGACTTTTGAAACATGGTCTTAAGATCCTTTTTACTTGCCCTCTAGTGGTGGGTTGCGGGCAGAAGGAAAGCCCCTCCTCAGCGTTGAGTGACAACTGACAACGAGGTCAACAGATTTTGAAATGATTTTGTATTATTTTCAAGGACGCACGGATTTTTAAACCGTTCTATAAGAGGCCAAATCTCAAAGGTTAAACAAGAGGCAGCGTTCCGATTTTAATGAAAAGAAGGTGCCAGCGTTGACCATCTGCTGTTGTTGATCCCTTTTTAACGGAGAAATGCTGCTTGTTTCTCTTTACGCTTCCTGATCGTCATCCGTTGCTCTTTCATGCGTCGCCAGCTCACGGCTTCATTCCTCAGTGACTCGTTTTCATGACTGTTTGATGGTGCCACATTTGTGCTTTTTGTGTGTGTTTGTCCATTCCGGCTTTTGTTTGTTTAACTGAGCCATTTCCTGGTGACCCCCCCTCCCACACACACACACACACACACACACGCACACACGCACGCACGCACGCACGCACGCACGCACGCACGCACACACACACACACACACACACACACACACACACACACACACACAGTTTTTCCTTTGGTCTGAAGGTTCATTTCCTTCTGTGTCCAACATTTTGTCCTCTTTGAAGGCCACTTTCATCCCTTATTTTGTCGGCACTTTCTCTCTGCTCACATCATCAACGTGGAGCAGTTGAGATTCTTTTAATTTGAAGTCCTTTGGTGTGTGTGTGTGTGTGTGTGTGTGTGTGATCAGACCAGATCTAAAAATCTACCTTTAAAGCTGAATCTGCCCCAAAGTGTGAATACACATTTGAAAACAATCTCACGAGGAGACACTGTGGGATGACAAACAGCCTTCTGATTAAGTGTTTAGACAGTGTGTCTGTGTCAGATTCTCTATGAAGTGTGAAATGTTTGTGTGTGTGTGTGTGTGTGTGTGTGTGTGTGTGTGTGTGTGTAATTGAGCTCAGGAATACGAGATTCTCCCACAGGTATGATGCACAAGTGTGAGAGACTGGGAACGTCCCACAGGTCCCGCCGTGCGCGTGAGCGTGCGTGCACCTCTGTGTGACTGTCCCACAGGTACGCAGACTGTTTGAGCCTCCTGACAGGCTGCGTCTTTGATCGCTGGCTGAGATGGTCCTTGTTTGCCTCGCCTGCGTGCGACTGCTGTAGGGGCTAATTAGCCAATGAAAAGGCTTAATCGCTAGAGCCCGCCGTCAGCCCGACACCTTAGCTCGCTTTCAGGAGTCTTTCGGAAAGGAGGATGAAGTTGAGGAGGGGGCGGCTGAGGAAGGGAGGGAGGGTTTGTGGACAGGAGGGAACTTTGAAGAGATGTTTGTTTCCCTTTTTATCTTAAGTGCTGCATCTCCCGTCAAAACGAAACGATATCAGCGATCACCTCCGACGTACGGGAACCCAAATCGTCTTCACTGTTAAAATGCCCAAATGAAATATCCATTAATCCTGAGCATCAGACCATCATGGGGCCTTCCTGAGAGGACAGAACTAAAGAGAGTGAGGAGAGACGACTGACTCGCTGTGAACTCCTCCATGTAAAGAGCCTATTAAAGCCTGGGGAAGCCTGTCCAGCAGCTCAGGTCTGGCACCATGGCCCCCTCCTGTAGCCCTCCCGGTCAGTCCCCTTCCTGTGGCAAACACTCTGTCTGGCCTTCATGCTGTCCTGAGGTCCTACAGGCCCCCAGTAACAGCAACACACCAATGTGTGTGTGTGTGTGTGGTGTGTGTGTGTGTGTGTTTAGCACCTGCAATCAGGAAAGCAGCATCAAACAGTGTTTTTATCTCTTGTAGCCTGTTGCTACAGTGGGATACTGACATGATCAGAAATCAAAGTCAGTATCGAGGGTGAATCTTTGCAGCAGCTGTTGCTCCCATCGCCACAAATCTTGAACCCAAAACGGATATGAAATGTTATCATCATGTCCGAATGATAAAAGCCATAAATGGACACACACCAGCTCCCTGCCGGTCCATAAATTCTCGAGCAAAGTTGTCTTTGCAAATCAACTCTGGAAATGGTCGTGTCACTTTATCGTGCCGAGAGGGGACGAAACCCTGGAAGGTAGAGAAGTTGGAAAGTATCTAGAAGTATCTAGACAGGGTGCACGTGCATGCGCTCACACACCTCGCTGTCTCCTTCAGTTCTCCTCTGACGGTGGGTGACTGACAGGGATGTTAAGTGCCGTTTGACACCGCAGGCTGAGGTGACTGGAGGTAGCTGTCTGAGTGAGAGTTTTTTTGAGTGCGTGTATGTGTGCGCACGTAAGGATGGGGTTGTGTAATGAATTAGAAGCGTGCGTCCGATTAAAATGACTGGTAATTTCTCTGGGGGGGGGGGGGGGCGATGAGAGCCTGGAGCGGCATGAATCAAAGCAGCGCCAGGATGACTCACCAGCACGTCTCCTAAAACCCACCGACACGCTGAGATGAGCACCAGGAGGCTGCAGGAGAGAGTGGACACGGGGAGAGATGGGTCAGGGCGTGGGGGCGGCGGGGAGGGAGAGCAGGGGGACGGCTGAGGTGGAGAAAGAGGTTTTGATGAGAAGAATGAGGGGACGCCCCCCCCCCTCAGCTCCCTCCTCTATCGGGGTTCCATGGCAGGGGACAGCAGCACGGCTAAATTATCTCCCGCTGGCACTTGAATCAAAGAGGGCGCAAAGTGAGCGAGAAACAGGAAGAGAGTGACTGATGGGGAGAGAGTGTGTGTTTTGTACGTGTGTGTGTGTGTGTGTGTGTGTGTGTGTATGTGGGGGGGGATTTATGAAAAGAGTGTTCTGTGGTCACATTAATGCAATTCCTCTCTTCCGATCCTTCCATTCCCTCAGCCTGGCCCTGGATAATGAGGTAGCGAAGCCCCCCCCCACCCACTGGGCTCTACCTGCCTCACACAAAAGGCTCCGAACACTATTTTTGGAGCCCCTCTTCTCATTTATTTCCTTGAATTGGTGACGATAATGATCATTGTGACTTGAGGTGCCATATTCAAATTAACTGCCATTCCTCCAGTGCTATCGTCCCCGCATCACCCTGCTCCTCCTCCGTCTGCTCCCTCTGTACCCCCCCACACACACCTTCCCCACCTCTCCTGCAAGCAATACAAAGAGCACTGAAGCGGCGCCGCCTGATCTGTTTCCTTGTTGAGCTTATTCAAATCAGGTGTTTGAAAACTAGCCTTGTTTGCATTGTAATGTTGCGCGGCAGAGCATCGACAATTGACAATTTACTGATACCGGCCGGTAAGAACGCCGGCGCCGTGAATACGGAATGAATTACATTTCCGCCTGCAGTTATTCATATCAGAGTATGACATGATAGCTTACATGAGTGGGTTTCAATGGGGGTATAACTAAATAAATTTGATGTGCAGGGAGCGTGTGTGGCAGATAGAGCTACTCACCAGGTGCTGCCATGGATAAAGCAAGCAGTTTATTGTACATAATAGGATGCAAGAATCTTTACATATCCATGAATTCTATTAGGCGGCAGAAGGGAGGCACAAGACAGCAGCTCTGAGTGAGGAGATGAGGCAGCTGCTCGCATCCATCAGCCTGATAGATTTGTGTGTGTGTGTGTGTGTGTGTGTTCCATTCAAAGCTTGTGTGCTGTCACTCTCACTTTGCACTTTTTTAGCAACAAAGAAATTAAAGTGTTTCTGTCAAACCAAACACCCAGGGGATACCTGTCAGCACGGAGCCTCTCTCCGCGGTGCGTGCACGTGTGCCTGATGAGATGTGCAGGCTGCAACAGTAGGAATAGTAGCGTCTCACACGCACATGCAGGAGACTCAAATTTCTATTCAACGCTAAGCAACCTTGGTCGTAAAACCCCAAAACATCGGTGATATTATGAAAAAATCTGCAGAATCATCACAAACTGTTCAAATCTTTGCTCAGATTCGTGATATTTCCTTTTTAAATCATCGGCAGTTTAACAGCTGCTGGGAGTAATCTGGGCTGGTCAGGGCTAATGGCTAACTTGTTCTTAATTACATGATTGAGCTCGCTATGGCCTAATTAAAGCAGTAAAACAGAGAGAGGGGAGACAGAGACATGGAGAGCGAGGACATGGAGAGAGTTAGGCTAGCAGCCTTCAATCCCCCCCCCCCCCCATCCGCTTTATTAAACTGTTAACCCACAAAGCCCCCGTCTCTCTCTCTCCGTATGCCCTCGGCTATTTGGAATGGGCCGTGAACTACAGCCATAATCAGCAGGCCTACATTTCAATAACACATTTTATCATTTAACCTCTAGTTATACACATCAAGGTGGCAGAGCGTGTTCCATTTGGGGAATTGAAAAGGAAAGGAGTCGTGTGTGTCTGTGTGTGTGTGTGTGTGTGTGTGGGGGGGGGGGGGTTCGATAACAAAGTTAAACACCAAAATAAAATTACCAGCCAGCTATTGCAAGGGCCCGAGGACAGGAAAATATAAGTTGAGGAAGTTTGGATCAGAAGTTGAGACGCGAGAGGGAGCGGAGAGAGGCGGCGAACAATGTTTTTGTTGTTCAGTTTAAGAGTATACTTTTGGGTCAATTAACAATAAAGATCAATTGATATCTCCTTATCCTTTCTTCTGTGATTTTTTCTTTTGCCTGCAGTGATGAGATAAATATTTATGAAGGCTGGAAGTCCCCTGTCTCGCCTCCTTGTGTCAAATGCTCAACGATGATCAAAGGCTCAGCCCAAAAAACACAGCGCACGCTGAACGCATCAAGGCTCTGTTGGCATTGTTTTTCTGCTGTCCCACAGCTCAAACACTGGAAACTGAGCATCACGCTCCCCCCATCACCACCGCACACCCTTCACCAGATCTGTTTGGGACCAGTGCACTGTCGCTTTAAGATAAAATATTCTATCTTCTACATCATAATTATCTCCTTAAGGTAGAAATATTAGCATATCCACCAATCTTATTATCTGAGAAATTGGCTCATTAAGTCGGCTGTCTCCCCCCGCGCCCACCTTGTTCTCCATTGTCCGTACCTCATCAGAGAGGGAGGATGCTGAGGGGCATTCTGACTGACAGAAGGCACTCGGCCTCTGTGGGGACTGGCCTGGGCCGGCGTGCGCAGACGGGACGGCGCTCTAATGTTCGCTGTCCTCGCCACCGCAGCACCGGCTCTCCCGCTGGGGACCGAGATGTGCCGTGACTTTGTCATGGCGGGATCTGAGCGCTTAGTTGCTTGCATTGCTCGCAGCAACGTAGGAATTGCTGCGCTCCGTCTCTGAGCGTGATTTTGCCAGTGATGCAGCCTTGGGGATGGAGGCTAAACCACAGAAGAAGAAGCAGCGCACAGCTCAATTTGCGGTCTTAAAGAACAGAGCGTCAGCGTTCTTAGTAATCAGAAAGACAAGCTTTTGAAATCATATTTTCTGTGCCATTAGATATTAATGAGATGCTGGAGAATAGCCTTGGCCTCTAAGATGTAGGATTTAATCCCTCGATCGAAACCTGACACCCGTGGATGCTAATGAAATCATCCTTTTTAATCCAGGGAAATGTCGTCCGTAAGCCGGCAGCTTTAGGGAACCGCCGGCTCCACAGCGCAGGCCGTGTTTGGGCAGAGGTGCAGGACTGAAGGCGGCGACCAGGAGCTCCTTTAATGCTGCTGATGCTCCGATAAGGAAAGGAAAAGATGGAGACTTGAGGGTGTAAAATCATCAGGCAGCACATGAGGGGCTACAGAAAACAATCTTGGAAAAATTCTCCTGAGCACAGTTCCCCTCCCCTGCTTCCCTCCCTCGTCCGTCTGTCTGCCTGCCTGCCTGTCTGTCTGTCTGTCTGTCTGCCTGCCTGCCTGCCTGCCTGCCTGCCTGCCTGCCTGCCTGCCTGCTTGGCTGGCTGGCTGTGCAGGATTGAGTTGTTAATTAGAATTGTGGCCCGGCCAAATGAATTCAGACCTTCTTCCCTCTGTAATGGTGCTGCAGACCCCAAGCTGTGGGCTTTAATTTTCCTCTCATCAGTGTGATGGAAAAATCACCTCACTGCCATTCAGCTCTGCCTCTCATTAAACAAGCCAAGAAAAGGTGGTCGGCACAATAGAGTTTTAATACTACGCCTGCCCTCTCTCTCGGCTTTTACGGGAATGCAATTTTTTTTTGTCGTGCACATTTTTCTGCAACAACAATAGATGCACCGACACGACTGAGAATAATCATCTGATTGCAGGTCGGATATCTGTGTGTTTGTCAGTTGAAAAAAATAGCTGTGTATTTACAGGTGATGTGTGAGGTTTGGGGGTCTAGTTGTGATATGCTTAACAGCCAATTTACAAAGGTCAGGCCAGCAGGATCAAATGGGTGGGAAGATCACACCTCATGCTCCTAAATGAGAAACAATCATCCCTTCAAAGGTCACGCAGACCCAACTAAGGATTAAAATAATAGAGCGCACTTCTCCTTCAGCTTGAGACGTTTCTCCTCCTCACAGAAAATACACCTCTGCACCGAAGCTCAAACCCAACGGTGTTCGCCTCACCACGGGGCCAGTATATGAATCTTAAAATAATCGCGTCCTGACTTTTTATAATTGTCACAATTGCCTGCTCACTTGATGAGGATTTGATTTGCATCTGCAGACTTTTTGTTCTCTGCCTGCTGTTACTATAAAACACAAACCAACACATTATAGATTAAGTCAAAATACACAGTAAAAGGCTGTTATCGCACAGTATTCAGAGCAAAATTTAAAAAACCCAGAGAGTTAGATGAATAAAATGATTTTGAATGTGTGATTTATATATTACATTTTAAAAAGGACAATTGTAGGTGAGCTTGGGAAACAGCAGCACTTGAGCAGGTACCGTTATGCAACATAAGGGGGCAGTGTTGAGTCATAATGAACACCACTGTCTGGCCCTTTTCTCCTTCTGTCTCTCTTCCTCTTTCTCCCCCTCTCTTTCTTTTCTTGTCTCTAGCCAGAGTCCAGTCTAACCACCTCTCAGGATTAATTACACATTTTCAATTAATGTTCTAATGAGAGCTGCTGGTGCAGAAGTCTGATAAGGTAGTTAGGGCGCCAATGAGGCTATAGGCGAGCACACACATACACACACATACACACACGAGCACGGGCGCACACGGAAATGATCGACAGGACATAACAGAAGCTGACAGGACCCATCAGACCGAGATGGCCCCTCACTCATCTCAACATCCTGGCTTTAAACATGCAAACAGGTGGAACAGCACATTAATGATGAATGGATGATTAATAAATTAAAACATGAAAGTAAACATACACACCGCTTGTTGTCACTTTGTTGACAGAAAACCACACAAGTGCATACTGGCTTTCAATGGTAATGAGTTCAACTGGTGCCGCACGCACGCACGCACGCGCACACACTCTCACACACACACTCTCACACACACCCACGTGCGTGAACTCTGGCAGCAAACACCAGGGGACCTGTCAAGTATAAATTAGTGCCGTTGATGTGTCACAAGATGTCCCTGAAGGTCATTAATTGGTCAGTGATTGGAGGTTGTCATGTCATTTATATGGAGATCATTTGCATAAAGCAGCAGAGCTCCTTCCCCCTCAAAAGCATTTTAAAGATTCTATACGTTGAAGCCAACCTTGTTAAGGCTTCTTCTGCCGGAAATCGGTGAGGGAGTCGCTCAAGCGTGAACCCTGCAAAACACAAGATTAAGACACGTTTTGACAAAATCTTAAAATGATTTGCTTTGATCCTAGTTGGAACATTTTTATTTTAGAAGAAGCTTTACGATTTGTTCAATGTTGCTCTGGACAAAATGATTCTGAATAGGTGTCAATGTTCTTACAGATGTGACGTCTTCTTGTTTCGAATAGAGTCAAAGACAGGAAAAAAAAAGGTCATTTGTTTTGTCGGAAATTAAAGTTTGGAGACGATGATCTAAATCTTGAGGAGGCCAATTGCTTCAGAACAGAAACCCCGAGAAGGTCACAGGACACAAAAGAAGAAATCACCCACTTTTTCGGTGGTGATTCTGCACGCGCGTGTTCGTGTGTGTGTGAGCTGCTTTAAGAAGATAATAGAGAAGATTGCGTATGTGTGTAGGATAGAGATTAAGTGAATATGGTTCCTTCTGTCACTAATCACAGCAAACCATTACATCCACTTTTAAAGATAACAAGAATTAACAGCATCCTGCCTGCTGTATATACATGAATCCTTATATATGTCGGTTTGTTAAATTACAATACCGTTTTCTCTGATCTAGTCACATTGTCTCCACCAAAGGACAGAATGAAAGTGTGAGAGATTGTTTTTTCCCTCTGCCGCCGCCGCCCCCCCACACAATTACTCATTCTTTCTTTCTCCATCTATTTTATTCTCTTTCTCTCCTCCACTCTCTCCATCTCATTGCCCCATAACCACAGAGAGATGAGTTCAAGCCACCATTTAAGCGTTAAAAATTTAAATATATATATATATAAAAAAACCTCAACGCTATTTTTTTAATTAAAAAGGATCCTAATAATCCACATCATATTATACGTCGCAGATTCATCGGTCAATTTAATAACAGTGAGGCTTTTGGATCTTAATATCTCTACTACCAGGTTTCCTTCATAACTGAGAGCGCGTGTTAATTACAGCAGAGCCTAATGGTGGGGAATATTCAGGGCCTCTCCGTGTTTTGATAAATGGCTTTCCACTAAGATTTATTCCTAATTATCTCATTTGTCTTTCTCCATTACTTTTTATAGCTTAAATTTATGAAGTCATTAAGACGTTAGTGGGCCTGATAATGATTAGGAGAAGGAATTGTATGAAAGTGAATTATATGAAAATGATTATAGCTAAAGGAGTGTTTAAAATGAGAGCTGTGGTGCGTGTATGTGTGTGTGTGAGGGTGTGTGTGTGAGTGTGAAAGAGGTGCAGCTCTGTTTGAAGGTGGTTAGCCGACGCCGTCGCTGTACACCAGTGGAAGTGAGCGTGATGAACCATCTTTGTCACTCTCCTCATCCATCGTGCATCTCTCCTCCGTGCTGGCCCACATCGGCTCGTATCTGGGCTCCATCCATCTGTCTGGTCCGGCTGTGTTAACCCCCGGCCAACGTTCCCTCCAAGTAATGAGAGACGATCCGTTTCCGACGCACCCTCACGTGGAGACACACGCTCCGCTCGCTGAGGGAGGACCTTCACTGCATTTGGCTTTTCTTTAATTACATTTGCCTCGCGAGATAATGAAACGTATAAATACAGATCAGACCATGTGTGCATTTGGGTTTCTTTTCTGGAGTTACGACCATTTTATACAGGAGCTGCTTGGCACTTTCAGTGGAGTCTAATCTGTTTGATTAAGGCTTTCAGGCTTTAGCATTTTAGGGAATAACAGCCCTTCCTCTGCTACCACACCTACTCTTTGGTCTAATTTAGATAGATGAGTGTGTATGGGTGTGTGTGTGTGTGTGTGTGTCAGGGAGAGAAAGCTGTCCTTAAAGTATACCTTTTTGGCACCTGTGCCAACTTTCCCTCCCTCGTCCTTCCTCGTGTCCCAGCAGTCAGCGTATCCCACCCTCTCGAGCTCCTGTGCCGCCCCACCATGGCAGGCTGTTTCCCAGAGATCATAAGAGGCTGTGCAAGCCCCTGCCTAATGAATTAATTATTTGATTATTTAATCACCCTGATGAAGAGTGTCTTTAACACCGGTATTAATTAGCTAACATCTGGGCCAGTCTGAGGGCCACGCACGGAGATACTGAGCCGAATATCAACGCACAGTCAGACATGAAATAAAGTTATAACATTATTCCCCCCTCACTGATGCGTCTGTTGAAATGTGCTGCTGAGTGCCTGTGATCAAAGATATCCATGAATAAAATCTAAAAATAAAATTCATATATCAACAATGGTGAATTTCTATTCTATTCAACATGCAATTCAACTTCCTGCCGTTAGGGGGAGCAATGCTTCCCCCCAGACTTAATGAGAGGTGGCACAACGGTGTGTACAGTGTGACTCTTGCTTATTTGAGATTACAGCATCAACACCCCATCATAACTCCAAACGCGCGCATGCGTCTCATCTTCTATTGTCCCAGAGCTTCTGTGTAATTTTAACTGAATCTGCCGAACATATTAAGCTGCATATTCCTTATGTTTCCATCATAGGACCTCATATGAAAAGCAAAAGTGAAGGTCTTGCAGGGGTTCTCTGCTGCCTTTTCTTTCTGTAATTAAATTTTGTATGTGTTTGAGGGGTGGGGGTGGGGGGGTGTCTACTGCTGACAATGGAGGAGGGACAGAGGAGGAGAGGAATAGTTGTGGCTCTGATTAAGACCACTTCAATCTGGATGGTCGTACTTCATACTAGACGTAGCCTTCCAGGGCACTGGACATCACAGCACGTGTGTGTATGTGTGTGCATGTGTGTGATAGTATATGTAAATGTATGTGCAGAGAGGAGTGGAGGAGGGTAGGAAAAGGGATTCCCTCTAATTGCAATCATTCTGGCAGCACTGCAGGGATCTACATGCCATGCATACAATTAGAGAGTAGAGGAGGAGAGGATGCTACTGGTCTGCCTCTCTTCCATTATAGTGATGCCACACACACACACACACACACACACACACACACACACACACACACACACACACACACACACACACACAGAGTTAAAACCAGACAGTATCTTCAAATACTGATTGTGTTTCCTATCAAATGGTGCTTTTAGACCTCACTGATTGCATCTTTGTATATTGTCTATCAGGGCTGCGCACTGTCAGGGGCGTCTTGATTCTTTGTGTACTGTATACTCTTTCTGTGCACCGCTGAGGTTAATTGAGATACATAGCTCATCACTGCCCTGATGGGGGTCAGAGCACAGAAGCAGATCTGCATCGCATTAATCTCACCCCAATTTATGCCACCACACATTGTCAGTTGCAGCCTCGTTCCACAATCACACACAGAGGCGCACACATTTGCGCATAACCATTAATTTAGGGCCAATTTATGTTGTCTTCGCCTGCCGTGAGGCATGACACACACTTATGGATTCACAATTACAACTTACACGCTTTCTCTTTCGTGCACATTCCTTCACACAATGTTCAGGAGGACTGATCAGTGAAGGTCAGCAACGTACAGGCTTGCAAACAAATGGGAGCCTCAGCATGCAGCATATTAGAAAACAGCACAGCACACACAGGGGTTGTCATGGTCTTTAATGTCAATACTGTGTGCAAAATGCACAACTAATTACCCCCTGAAAATAAAGCCAAAAACATCTCAAACAGTGTTAATCTTGCTGGCACACATTTTCCTCAGCAACACACAAGAATCCTCACGTTCATGTGGCCCTATTATTCCTGCACAAGTTCCTCGCGGAGCGGCACTCTGACAGAAGCTAAACCCTGCATCACCCGCAGAAGAAGAGGCAAATTAACCAGCTTCACTCCAACACTGAGGGACCATTAGAGTCGAAACGCCTGATCTCCCTGGCCAGTTTTTACTCTCCATCCTTTCCCTTGTTCCTCTCTCGTTTCCTCACTCTTGAGCTGGAAAGGTTAACCGTGAGAGGCTCTCAGAGACACTCTAGCAGACACACAAGTGATCTTTCAGTTAATTGGCTTTTCCACTCCCCTTCTTCTTCGCTCCTTTCCCTATCAGGTCACCGCAGGACCCAACAGCAGAAAAACACACAAAGAAAGAAAAGACATAGGTGTGCTCAGGCTGAACTAAAAACTAAAACCAGCGGACGAGGCGCGCGCGTGTGTGTAGGTGTGTGTGTGTGAGGGTGTTGAATATCCCCATCCCACCAGTCACTCTATCAGCAGTAGGAGCTGTGTAATTGAGCTATCTGGCTCTCAGGTCTGTCTGATGTCCTCATCCATGAAGCGGCTGACACCGCCGCTGTGCTCCTCGCCGTTACAAAGAGTGGACACGGCAGCTGTGGAGCAATTAGCAGTTAAAGCAGGGCCGGGCCACAGGTAGAAACGCTGGGCGGAGCGACCATAGCGTCAGCGTTAGCCACGGGCGGAGCTTCGCCATAGTGGTCTTGAAGAAAACGTACACGCACAAGCAATGACTTGACTTCAGTATTGCATGTATTGGGGAGCTGCAGTTTGGTCCATTCCAATCATCTCTAAAACTCGCTAACATTTGAGTTATTGCATATTTTATACCAACCTGAATCTGGAACGGTGTTGTGAAGATTTATGATGCAATAGTCACATATCTGCACAGACAGACAGCCAGTCACCATTATTTAGACATTTTAATCCCCTGGAGTGTTTCTCTTTCACATTTCTGGATAACAGAAAGAATAGATCATTCACACACACTTATGTGACACATATTGCATTTTTAGGATATTATGTTTAAAGAAATACTCATCTTTTATAAACAGAAGCCTTTAAATGTTTAATTTCTTACTTATTATCCTTAACCTTATGTTACTATATTTTAAATTTATTAGTGATGCTTTGGACACGTTTTGTACGTATTTAGTATTATTGACAGTGTCACGGGCTTGTTTAGTTTAACCTAAACTGTAGGAAACTGCACATTTATTTAAAAAGACAACTGAAGATACTTGCAGCCACTGTGAAGATACATCTTTGGCCTGTACACAGGTGTCATGGATGCTGGGATGTCAGGCCTCCAAACGAATGAATAAAGTTACCCAATCTCGTCAGTTCTCGTGGAGACATAATTGTGTCCGCCGACGCTCAATCTGGCAGCTAGCAGGTCGAGATAGCAGAGAGAATCACGGTGTGAAATGAGCTACTGGCTACGCTGACGTACTGTGGTGGAGTCAGAGATGAGTAGACAAGGCGGCTCAGATGATTGCACCCTGGACTCCGTTACACCCCTTCTTCTGCTTCATCTTCCACAGGCCTCGCCGCAGCTATTATCCACGGGGCGAAAGATGTGAGAGGACATCATTACCGGCTGTCTGCGGAGCTGCCTCCTGCTCCTGCAGCCGTTCCATCTGTCTGAGTAGAACCACAGAGAGGCCGGCGACTGGGAGCAGCCTCATTCCCACCTGCCACAGGAGCAAGATAGGACACCAAGATACACGGCGCTTGCTGGCGGCTCAGGAACCTCGATAATGGACTCATCGGGTCACAATTTCAGATGCTCCACAGCCTTTTTCATTTGAGAAGTTTATTCTACATTTCAGACAGAAGCTCCAAAAATGATCGGAATACATCAGAAGCCACTCAGCAGATGTTAAACTGGGTTTATCGGCCAGGCCAGTCCAACCAGCTGCCTGTCCTGGGAGAAAACCATGACCAGGTCCGTAGATACCAGCCTCCTATCCTACTGTGGGTCGGTAAGGGTAAACATGGCACAACTACGACCTGACAATGGACCTAGATAATATATTGTAAAGCAGATTATTATTGTGTTTATTATTGAAGTGGGGATTTTGCTGTTGTCTCCCCAAAAAGTGTTTTTTTGTGGGGTGGACACGAGACAGCAGGTGGGCAGCTACACAAGAGCAACAGGGGCTAAAAGGAAATGGACTTTGAGGTTGTCATGGTGATCTAAACATTATGACCCAAACAGTCTCTGGGTTATTACCCCAACCCACGCTGTCTCCTGACCCCCTTCTGCACTCCCCCACATACTCACAACACACACACACACACACACACACACACACACACACACACACACACACACAGGCACACACACACAGACGCATGTGTGCCAAAGTATGACTTTGTTTTGGGGTCAGATGAGCCAGATCTGTTTTGAATCTCCGCCATCACACCTATCGTGTCCGTTTCACATTTATTTGCGCAGACACACGCAGACCATTGTCCGAGGCGATCCGTGACGCAGGACAGGATATAAGTGTTTACGTAGATGAGGCGCCCCTTCCTGTGCGCTCCCCGAGGAACCAGCCCCCTAATCCAGCCTTTTATGTTCCTGGATTTCACCTTCCTCCAAGTGCAGAAACTCTGGATGTTTCTGGGTTAAAGTGCTCTCTTTCTCACTCTTGATTTCCCTTTTTCTTTGCCCCCCCCCCCAGCTCTGTTTTTACTGGCTGTTTGAAACAATGGAGTTTTGTTGGTGGATTTTGCCATTATGAGCAGTTTCACATTTGTTTCTCTCTCTCTCTCTGAACCCAATAAATGTGTCCGCATCAGGTTTTTCAACTGGTGGCACAAAGCTGCAGTTCTGCAGTAGGTCACTGGTGAAGTAGACACAAGCCCGTGGAGCAACACCAAAAAGAGATGTAGCAGAAACTGGAGAGCTTGTTGGGAGATGTTGACTCCATTTCATTCTGTGTGTGCAAGTGTGCGTGCCTGCGTGCGCACAGATGGACAAGGCACTGGTCTGTACTCCCTGTTTGCTTAAGGCGGCATGAGTCAGCTTGACTCAAAAACAGGAGCCTGTTTTTGTGTGGCCTGCAAACGCTGCCTCTCTCTCTCTCTCCTCTCTCTCTCTCTCTCTCAACATCAGCTCAGCATTTAAAGTTTCAGTTTGGTCATTTTCTGACCTTATGTACAGACAGTAAATGCATTTTCTCTGTAACTGACGTATGCTAAAGCTGGACCAAAGTAAAAGGTGTGAGGCTGCACACTTGGTGGCTCTTGTGGGGGTCAGAGATTATGGAAGGGAGGATGTGTTGGGCTTGGCAGACTCTCGGTCTCCTCCTTCACCCTGTCCCTTCCAGCCACGTTGCTGTGGTTATGAGCAGCCTCAGGGGTTTGGCTGAAATCCAGAAGTTGCATAAACTCCCCCTAAACCAGTGGGATGCCATTCCTCTCCTCCCAATTCTGTCCTGTTGGGTTTTATCACTTCAGCTTTTGATCTGTTGCACTTGGAATGGCTTCTCCCTTTAAGTGGGCACATTCATTCCTCCATTCAGTGAGATAAAAATTAGATAAAAAAGGAGCATATTTTATGGTGAATTTTTTAATGAACCGCCTATTTTTCAAGGATTTTTGCCTAAAAAAACAACATACCATCCGTGTTGATTAAGATCAGCAGTGAAAAACTGCATAGAGGACGCTGCTTACTTTTACACTTGCAGCTGTTCCTGTACGGGTTCGTGTGACCTTGAATCAGCCTGCCAAAGGTGTTTACATAATTACAATTGTTCCTTTTTCCTATGGCACATGCACACCAAGACGGGCTACTTTCAAGCAAATTAGGTGACTTGGCCAAAAACATTTGCCCGTTTACCTTTGAAAAGGCTCAGGAGTGTTTTGTGGAGACTGAAAGTCCACCCGCCACCACAAGAAATGAATTTTCACTGCGATCATCAGTGAAATTAATACTTTACATCTGGCATTGGGGTTTTTTACTTGGCTGAATCCGGTCAGAGGTGATCAAGATGCCTCCGGTTGGCTTTAAGTTCTGGGTTCTTCTGTATGTACAGTCTGTGAAGGATGGTGGTCAGTGGACCTGGAGCTCTGTCAAACACAGGCATTCAGCTTCACACGCACCACAATCTATTTGTGCTGCAGCCGCTGCGTTAGTCTGCCAATCAAACATTGCACTAAATCCAAAAATAGCTCCCGCGTGGCTGCGAGCACGTTTCCTACACCATGTCTACATAAACATCTTCATTTATCGCCGCATTGGCCGAGCGCGGCACGAGGGATGCGCTGCAGGCTTTTAGGGTGCGATGGGCACGAAGTCGGGGGTCAAAAAGGAAAAAAATATAGTCAATATATTTATAATTATAATATATTTTCAATATAGTCTCTCAGAGTGGTTTTATTCTGAATTGCATCAGAAGATAACATCGGGCTACTTAGATAAATGGGAAAACAAGCTGAGAGTTTTAGCACTCATTCATAATCTCTTATTACAAGAATTTAAATGTTTTCACCTGCGTTTTACAGTCATCCCACGACCTTGGTGAGGCCGCCGCATAGGCCGGCGAGCAGAGCCAGCGCTCCCTCAGTGCTGTTTGTCATGTTGCCAGCACTTGTATCTGGCATCTCCCACCCACACAGATGAAAGCTGACTGCTAAGTGCTGGTGTCTGCCCTGCGTGCACCTCCCCTGTCTGACAAAAGAGCCGCACTCAAACAGGAAAGAGGGCAGCGACGCCGCAGCGCAGCCGATTACCTGTGTTTGTTAACATGGCATTTGTTATGGAATAAATGCTGTCTCCCCATTTTTCATTTTCTACACACATCTTTTACTGTTTGCTCCCTCGCTGTGCAGATTTCAGCAACAGAAGGGATGAGAATGTTTTAATGATCTGTAACAGATTTCTGCTCTTCCTCTTGAACTCTTGCTGGAGTTGAGGAAGTGTGCTTGGAGCTGCACGTGTGGTTGTGGAACTAATCATCATTATCCCAAATATTCCCATCCAAAAGTCAATAACTGTCTCCTGAACAATGAGGCTTCTTCTTTTCCAGCTTGTGTATAAACTGGATCACTCGAACGCTGCGAGCCAAACTTTTACCGAAGGACATAAACCCAAAGTAAGCGGGATCTGACTCTGGATCAGCCCTTTGACAATAACACCAGCCTGCTGCACACACAGGTATGCATGGCCATTAAACCAAATGACTTTACACTGTCTCAGAGTGAGATCTTTCGGGTGATTCATCAGTGATTCATTATCTGACGGATGCGTCCATGGCGGAGGGATCCATAGCGCACTAGATTAATCTAACTGTCATTGTCGTATAAGGAAGATTTATGGTCATTGCTCGGCAGAGATGAATTAAGGGAGCGGGTTTGTATCACCGCCGGACATACACTGTAATAAGAACATGACTCCAAGCTCATACTGGGAGGAGTTTAGGCGCTGATGTGCTCCGTGCAGACGTTTGGTGCCAAATTGCGCTTTAGGAGCAGGACTATTCTGGCAAATCTCCGGCTGCTGCAGGAAGCTTCTCCTCATCACGTCTGGTCAGCGTCTGGCACGCTTGTCAGGCCTCACACAGATGGTCATCGGAGTCTCCGCCCACTCTCGCTGCTCTGGCCCAACGCCTGCCGCTTCCGTGAGACCAGAGCCGAACCAAACCTCTCATTTCTGCCAACTGTGGGTGTGTGTGTGAGAGAGAGTGTGTGTTTCATGAAGGCCTGGGCTGCGGTTCCCTCAGTAGTCCTGCAGCAGCAGTAACATGATACAGTACACACACATTTTTGTTACTGATCCAAACTTGTCTGCATGCCATGATTTTGGTGCCGTTTAACTTGTTGTAAAACGCTGCACCATTAGAGAGGAGAGCGTGTAATCGGCAGCTAATGAACACAGTGTGCTCACGATATACTGTATATATATATATATATATATATATATATAATATATATATATATATATTATATATATATATATATATATATATAATATATATATATATATATATATTATATATATATATATATATATATATGTATGTATATAACACTGTTATATATGGTTCAGTGTCAGCATTTTGCCTTCGTCTTCTTCGGGTTAAAATGTCTCTAAATCACTTTTAAAGCAGCTATTGTTTTGCTTTCAGCTGAAATGAAATGATCAGATTTTTTAAAAGGACCTTATTTCATGATCTTTTTCTCCACGTGTACATTTCAACTCGGCGCATATATTTGCAGCTTGCACAAAGATTCTTACATGTTGAGGAACAGGGTCGGCATTCAGGCCAGGATGCAACTTTGTGAAATCTGAATCCTCCCCTGAAAGAGTCGACTCACCGTGGGTCTTCGACACCTAGCAGGGGCCCTGGCTGGCAGCTCGCAGCTTTTATATATGTATTTTTAAATAGCTATTTAAGTTACAGCCCAATTTCTAAATCAGTCCTATTAAAATAACTGCGGTTACGTCTCGGCACATAAGCTCCGGTGCACCGACGTGAATAGGTGTTATTCCAGTGTGGAAGCGAGGATGTGGTGCATCTCTTAAACAGCTGAAATGACTCCAGAGGTGAATCCAGTCTGCCTGGGGTGTGTAGAACGCCAGCCTGACCTGCTCCAACGGTGACCTCGATAAGCCTCTGAGAGGAGTTAAAAACAAAAAGTCCCGGCTCCTCCTGACGGAAGCTGAAGATAAACCGTGTTCTCCTTTCAATAACATTCCATAGAGGATCATTGAAGGATATTTTAGGATTATTTATTCGAGATTATGGTTGATTTAAGACTGCAATGGATGTTCCGGTGTCAGACCTGTCATCGCCACCAGCTTCTGGACGATCTCTCCGCTTCTTTCAGCATCAGCGCAGAAATATGTCGCCATAGCACCAGCACTGGAACTGGATTACAAAGGGTTCTAAACAGACGTCATTGTGACGAAGGTCCCTCGGGAACACGTTGACAATCGCCCACGTGAAGGTTACACGGTGGCTGTCTCGCACAATAGTGACATCAGAACAGTATCAGGCGGATTGAATGAGTCCTGTGTCTGTTGTGGCCTTCCATTGACCCAAAATTAATAATAAATTGAGTGTTTTCTTCTCTAGGTGTGTTTTCTGACTTCAGTGGAGAGAGAGCTGTGTTTGGGAGCCCAGGGTGAGCGGCTTGTCATGTCAGCGGTATTAATTTATGATTTCCATCCCAGCTTCTGACCCCATCACCTCCATTAAAATGCAGCCTTTGTAATTTCTTAGTTAATATTCAATGGCCACTTGTCCCCGGTGCACCCATTTGTGTATGCAAAATTTGTGCAATGGAGGTGCATCGTTTTGGATTTTGCACGCATGTGCACGTGCATGAAAAGAGAGCTGATGGAGGACCGAGCAGCATGGCAACAGTGGCAAAGACGTCCTGATTTCTCCTCCCATCATGGAACTTGAATTGCTTCTCTGTCTGACCTGAGTCATTTGAAATGCCTCCTTCATACTCTCTCTCTCTCTCTCTCTCTCTCTCTCTCTCTCACACACACACACACACACCCTAAGGCTGTGAGAACAGACATACACACATACTGACCTTTTGACAGGCACTTGACGTCCAAATTTGGACCCTGCAGTCTTCTCCACACACATTCAGTGCCGTGAAGACTGGACGTGTTCATAATTGCTGTCCACCATGAAATAAACGCAGAACTGAAAAAAAGGAAGAAAGACTCCAGCCGAAGAAGAAAGCTGGAGCAGCAGAAGGACGCTGCGCTTCTCCGCAGATTGATGTATTGGCTGGAAACCACATTCCTACCGAATGACTTTGGCAAGCCTGTCAAAAAGCACATTAAAGGCCTCTGTTCTACACGATCCCAGTTGTTGCTGTGTTTCTAGCCTTTTCTCCAGTTCTCTCTCTGGTTTGTTGAACCTCAGACACACACGAGAAAAACTGAAGGATGGAACATACCAACGTGCAAATAATTATGGCGGACAAAGAGGACGTTTAAAGATCGCCAGTGATTTGTCCAAACACGTCAGAGCTGTACGGGAATCAAACAGGAGCATCATCATCATCTGCACATTATTAATGAAGAATATTAGATCAGATTTTTGATATATTTGACAAGAAAACCCCTGAAATAGTTCCCGTCTGGGACAAACTCCGAATTCCGTTGTATTAACGGAAGAACCAATAAAACCCCATGTTGATGTTGAGTGGAGGAAGATCTAATGTAGATGAGCGTATGAAGAAACCGTCTTTGTTTCTTTAAAGGAATTTTAAAGCGGGCCAGGTTAAATGTTTGGTTTCGTTTTTGAAATTCAGCTCTGCGATGGATTAATGTTTTCTTTGTTAGTTTAAGATACATTTCAGATCATTGCCATGTTTTTAACGAGCTGAACTGCGACCCAAATGGAATATTTACATAACCATAATTTAATAAGCCCATAACGCAATAAGCTGGGAGCCCATATGAAAATAAAGGAGGAAGGATACATGTAGCCTGGAGTTCACATTGTTTATTCAGTATTAAACAAAGAGATCTTAAATGTGAGTTCCAGAACAGCAATTCAAATTGACATTAACTGGGGCTAATGTAAACAAATGACACTATAGTGGACTAATAATCTAGTAACATTTCAGTAAGATAACTTTCAGACTAGCAACGGTGGCAAAATTCAAAGTCTATCAGTACAAAAAAAACCTAAAATAAAATAACCACGAACGTCACCAGACATTTCTGTGGTCGAAGAACTTTTGAAAACAACGTGAGAACATTGAAAGTAAACATTATTTGGTCTTTTTTCCCAGTATTGTGGAGATAACTGAACAGACCAAAGAGATGTTTGCACATGAGATGATGAAGTGAAAGCTCAGACGCAACAGCACATTTAAAATCTTCAAACCAAAATCCAGAGAACGTGGGAACTGTCTTGATCCAGACCAATAAATTTGTTCTTTTTATGGCTCTAAACTGCCTTGGTTCCTCACGAATTTTCACTTTTAATCTCGCTATCGCATTTGATTCTGCCAATCAGGATAGTTCTAAATTTAAAATCCTCAACCAATCACTCATCTAACAGAATCAGTCTGATGCCTCCTAAAGGGATTTACAGAAAAATAAAGACTGGAAGACAGATTGCACCTGGAGAAGTGCATGAGCTGGCAGGAGAACGTCCATCAGACGTTAAACTCCAGCTTTAATGACTAACAAAGGTTACAGTCCAGCAGGAGAACAGTTCTGCCATTTTAAAGCCGTAATAAACCCACAAAAGAAACCGAGTTGTCGGCTTTGCTTTTGTTGACTTTTCTCCAGTTTTCTCCACAAAATTCAAAACCGTCCAGTATAACAGAAGCTTTGAGATGTCAGATAAGTGTTGTGTTATAAGTTTGATATAATTGGTCACAAACGGGGTTGGTTCTAACCTAAAATGAGATGACTGAGCAACAATTCTCTCAGTAACAGTGATGACTAATTAAAAATGATTGGACTTTGTTGAGTCTGTTATCATTGAGGCGGACTTTTGCAGATGCAGGGAAACTTTAATATCCTCTCGGTGGTTCGGCTAATTTGAATCGGTACTTTCTGTGATTACATTATTCTCGTAACAGAGAATCCCACAATGAAATACGATAACCGCACTACTATAAACAACTTTATATGATGCAGTTCTCCCTTCATAAACCTCTCTATACTGTAAATAAGTGCTCCGTCTTCCAGGGACTCCAGGAACTTGTCGTGACTGTTGCAAACACACAGGAAGAACCTGCAGGATCTCCTTAATTTGCATTCAAAGACTAAAAACAGTTTGATCCTCTGCTTTGGTTCTGTCACCTGTTCAACAGTGCGGTTCAACCACGACAACAGCCAAGCGATATAACACTAATTGTAGTGTAAAGAGGCGATAAAAACGGTATTTCTGGGGAAAAACAGTATTTGGTCAGAGAGAAGAGGAGATTGCATCAAGTCTTATTTTTCTTTCGAATGCACAAGAGATCTGGGTGACACATCAAGAGGTAATCTGTTCGAGCGCACGAGCGTCGGCCTGCTGTCCAAGCGTACCGTTCACACTATGAGCATATGGATCTAACTTAGCGTCATGTCGAGAGATTTTCAATCAAGGAATTAAATGAGATGTTAAGCAACGTCTGCTTTACAGGGCGCCGGGTAAAACCTGATAACGCAGAAAATGTGATTTTCACATTGGAGGAGAAATGCAAATATCTTAACAAATATCTACAAAAACAAGGATTAATAGAGATCTGTTAAAAGGCAAGGAAGCTACTTGAAAATCCAGGCCTTGAGCTAAGCCAAGGCCATTGGTTCACATAGCTAGAAGGACAACAGGGACAGGAAATTCAATTAAAAGACAAGAGATGAGAGTTGTTTGCCACTTCTGACCACTCAGGGAAAGAAGAATTCAGTGAATGCAGCTGAAGCCCCTCAAAATACTAACAGAAAAAAAGAAAAGTAAACACGATATGAAACTTTGAACGAGGAGAAACATTTCATTTGGACCCCTCTCCCTTCACATGTTAGCAGACGCTGTGTCCGTTCACCCTGTGCCGTTGAGCCTTTACAGTACTCTGTTAATGGGACCTGCGCTCAAGCTTTTGGCCGGGACCCTCTCTGAGCACGTCTGTAAAGTGAGATGCATATTAACTAAAGAAACGCTCTTTAATATTGCCACAAGCCACTATTAATGTTCATTAATGAATGTTTCCTCACTTTGGATACGTGCGACTCGAAGGCCACTGTTTGCCATCAAATTGGATGACTTTAACCTTGGCAAGGACGGGAGGGCAGACTACATTTCTTCTGAGATCTAAGCATGCGTTTTCCATTATGCTGCGGCTCTTATCTACAGAAACGCTCAAATCCAGTTAAACGGACCCATTTTCTCATTTGCCTTTGAGGTCATTTTTCATACTTGAACAACTCCAGTCGTTCAGATGTCACCAGAGGTTCCCGCTGGACTAATGGTCTGTTCTGTGACGCTCCAGGGGCCCCCGTGCGCGCAGCCTGGGGGACTCTCAGGGGCTGCGGCTGGAATTCACAGCTGGAATTCACTCTGCAGCCTGTATCCAGCTGTGCAGCGACTGACCAACAGCAAAGACGAGGTGAGGCCAGTGTTCCATGGTTTCATCAAAAAAAGGAAGGAAGAGTTCACCAGTGACTGCGCTCAGCTTTAGGTCACATCTTTTGCTTGCCAAACTCTGTAAGAAACATTGGCCGTATTGTGGATCCATTCAGTCAGCCAGTATAGTCTAGACCACAATCCCAGGCAACAAGGACCGGCTGTGGGGCCTCTCAGCTCTGTACGGATACTGGTCAGAGTTGTTCCTGGGCTTATGGCAGCGTGTGAAGGGCAGACATGGACTTGACCTACCCCTAAACCCCGCCTCCACGCGGTGGCTGGGGCCCTCAGGAGGAGAAGCACAGACTGCAGCACTCCATGCAGATCTCCAGGCAGTCTGCAGACTCGCAGCAGGCATCGAGGATGCCACAGTCCATGTCACACGGCAGGTCGCAGTCGCCGCACTCCTCTGAGGCGCAGCAGCAGCAGAAGCACGAGTCGTCCCCGGCGCAGGAGCCGCAGGTGGCACAGTCCAGCACGATGTTGCACAGAGTCAGAAACTCGCAGAACAGGCAGGCCAGGATACAGTGAACGCAGCAGTCTGGAGGGAAGCGGACGCGGTCTTGGTGACTTGGTTTTACAATGAAATATTTATATTGAAGAATTCTATTAAATCTCACCATCCTGTGCCTCTGTGGGGATCTGGGAGCTGTTGCTCTTGGAGCTGCTCTTGCTCCTCTTGCTGCTCTGGGACGTGATGGACGGGTTGGACTGCAGTTTCTTTGTGTGCCTGGGTCCTGTAGAGGACGAAGACGAGGTGGACGAGCTACCTCTCGGCAGGGAGCCCAGCTTAGGGTGCTCATGAAGGCCCCCATTCCTGACCCCGTTGGACTGGAGGGCGTGCGTGTGAGGCGTGTGCGTGTGATGAGGACAGTGTGCGTGTGGGGTCCGAGTGTGTCCGTGGTGCTTGGCTCCGTTGCGCAGTTGGCTGCTGGGTTGTGTCCGACACGGCTGGGTGTAATGGATGGGTGTTGATCTGGCTGTGGGTTGGGCTGAAGAGGGAGGAAAACAAAGACACGATCAAAGAAATGGACTCGACTTTTGAATCAAAAGCGTGGGTAATCACGGGAAAGCATCCGGTCCCGTCCGGGCTGGGCAACAGCGCACAACAATTCCACAAATTCTTTTCCAGAGAGGAAAGGATGCACACATTTATTCAGCGGGTGAAAAATAAAGCTGTTGGTGACTAAGAGCGAAATGAAAACTCAACGCCAGCTGTTTTTCACAGCTCAGCTGGAGACCTTTCCTGTTATGGTTCCAGTAAAGATTGAGCTCATGTGTAACAGGAATCGGTGGTTGTTGTGACATGGTAGTTTCTGGTTAGCACATCTGAAAACAACCCCCACATATACATCCAATTACACTGGAGTCTGCAGCACCACTTTCTTCATATACGTACGCAGGCTTGTGCCAAAACTTTATCCTGGAGTGTAATGGCAAAGCCCGGCCCAAAGGCAACGGCTCATTGGAGCTGCCACTGACCCTTGACCCCACACGTCTAGACTCTTATACAACTACAAAGAAGGAAAACGAGATAAATGAAAGACGAGTGAGAGGAGAGGAAGGGGGCTGTTTGTGTCTGGAAAACCCATCTTTTCTGTACCAGGGGTTCTTGGAAGTGGGTCTGCGCACACATCACGTGTGTATTTTTACCCTTGGCTGAATATAACACTTGGTATGTTTTACCTCGGGCTCAGGGAGAGAGCGTCAGAGGCGAGCACACCTTCGCTGCCAAAACAAACACACCCTCGGCAGAAGAATGAAGCGCGGGTCTGCTCTTTATATTATTTTGCTTGTATTTAATACCATCCTATTGAGGCCCTAAATATTTTCTTGACCTGAAAGCATATGGCAGCAAGAGGTGTGGTGAGTATTAATGTGGCAGGATGTGAAACAACAAAAGTGGCAGAATAAACCTCAAAAAACCACATACACACACACACACACACCACACACACACACGCGCGCCCGCGACACGCAGGTACTAATAAAAGCTGCCGTTTGATAACCACTCGGAGACAGATAATCCATCCACAACTGTTTTGATTGGCCGGCGGCTCCGGTCACATAACCAGCTCGCTGTTATTAAAGATTCTTTCATTCAGCGTTCTTCTAACTTTGCTCCAGATGTTTGGCAGGCCGCGGGGGCCAGGGCGTGCACGCATGCATGTGCAGGGCACCGAAGACGCAGACGCATTTTCTCCTTTCTCCAGCGTGTAAAGTCTTCCTCCTGTCATTAATTTAACCCCACGCGTTGCACGGAAGCGTGCACTATTCTGTAGTATTTATAACTCCGCATTATCCGCTCACGGATTTGCAAGTTACTCAAAAATTCCTGCGTCTCGGGAGTTTAGTGTATATGTGTGAGTGGAGCACATAGGAAGATCTGGCAGACTCAGACAGTGGGATCGAGGACCGTCTCCAAGTCGCGGCTGAGGTTCGGCCCACTCAGTCGCACAAATATATGCATGCGAGTACACGTGCGGGCACACACAAACAGAAGGTGCCTTTGTCTGACGGGGAGAAGGGAAAAGGATGGCAAGAGAAAAGGGTTTCTGCTTGTGCAGAGCATTCAGACCAGGAGGACATGAGACTCATAAACCCGAAAATTCAGCGGGGGGAGTTGTTTCAGAATAGCAGCAAATAAAGGCGTCGAGCGGTGGGAGCGTTTATGTGCGTCGCACACAAAAGAGTGTTTCTGAAAACCCCAGGACGCGGTGTTTCTTGGAGGTTTGCGCAGATATGCTGGGCCACTGAGGGAGCGGGAGTGAGTCACCATCAGATGAAACACCACGACCGCACCCCCCTATTCTTAAACCCTCCTCTTCCTCCTGCCCTCTGGCGCCTCTCAGCCACCCTCCACTTCCACACCTCACTCCCAGACTAGAACACTGCCCTTCATCTCTCCCTCTGTGGCGATGAGTCACCAGAGTGATGAGGAGTGTCCGTCTGTCTGCGTGTCTGCGCTGCCGCAGTTCGTCTGCGCAGCTTTATGGTGCTAATTTACAACATTCAGACATGAGAGCGGACTGGCTTGGAGAACAGATGGAGCGGCGGGTGACTTCATATGTGTTGAAATCCGGCGGCACACTTTGAGGAGTCATTCAAGTTTGGCACTTTGGCCGTTGTCCCGACTCACATAATGGAGGGGAGTGTGGCTCAGTGCTTTGGCGTAGCCCAACACCAGTGGCAGCCGGACTGGACTCACCTCTCAATTAATACAGAGTGCAAGATCAATGCAGAACTTTATTCTGCAGCACCAGGACGGAGCCTCTCTGAGAAACTATTGACACATTCTCGAGGATAAACGTTGCCCCTTGACTCTGAACGTCGCATTGTTTTTAAAGCCAAAGCCTGAGAATCGGCTCCAGAGTGCAGGGGTGGAAAAATTATAGGGTCTCTGTGATATTATTCGAAGCAGGTTTCAGTGTTACCACATTTCTGGCTGCTGCTGTGCACGGCTCCAGTGATGATGCAGTATTAATCTGTATTACGCTGCCGCTGCACATCCCTTTAGCGAGTCGCAGAAGTGCACAGTTAGCTGTGCTGTGAGTTAAATCTGTCTTCATGTGTCATTACATATGTGTTAAATGATGTTTCAGAAGCTCTTTGTAATTTCATACAGCTGCTTTGGAAGAACGTCAAGGAAAGTCGGGACCGACAGCAGCAAAATCTCTTAGTTAGCAGTTCAGAAATACCGTTGTCCCACATCACCGCCTCTATTTTCATCTAATAACTTAATTACTTGATTTATTTAATCTAATCTAATTCATTTGACAGTCATTTTAGATCGTTAAGTCTGTAATATCATTAAAGTGCAGTTTTCTTCTTTTTCTTTTTATTTTCTGTCACATAATTGTTGCAACTATAAATCCAAAAAGGATTTACTGCTGGTATGTTTTCCATGTTCACTATTATGAGACACCACAAGAGAAAATATTTCACTCAGATGTGTTTTCTTTGCTTTAAATCACACAATTTAATCACAAGGCCCTGAGGACATTCAGCTGAGAATCTGTTCAAAATGTTGAAACAAAACTTTGAAACTAGAGTTGAAGCTGATGACCTGGTCAGAGTGGGAGAGACTGCATAAATGAAGCGGTCATGCTCGGATCATTTCGATCCGCAGGGTTTATATCCGAGCGGCCGAGACGCCATTTAAACCGCTGCGTATGTTTAGCACAAAGACAGTTATTCACCTTCCACAGATGGTTTTATTTACTTGTGGCTATGGCTTTAATTGTATTACTTCTGAAATCCCTTTAAAAGGAGTGTGTAGAAGGTAAACGGAGGAAGCGCTTGTATATTTTCAGTGGTATGGACAGGCTGGGAAATCAGCCTGACAAGCGGGTTTATTGTCAGAGTGAGGGAAGTGGAGAAGAGAGGACATTGTTTAAGGGCAGCGGAGATGGGAAATATGTATTTAAACATCTATTAATCTGTTATCGCAAGCACCGCCGTGGGTATTAATGAAGATACAATAATTAACATTGGGGGAGAAAAAAATATTCACAGATTTACGCTCTGAAATTCATGATCCCAGTTCAATAAAACACTTTGTGTTAACATAATGGAGGAACAAAGCAGCCACACAGCTCTTCCATTTCAAATTCAAAGACAGCGTTTTGCTGTGTATAGGACTCGAGGTCAGACCGACAAACTTGTCCTCCGAATCTGGATAATATGTTCCAGAATCAAAACACCAGTGAATATACCCACAATGCCACTTTATCCTTAAACTGAGGGCATTATGTCAAACAAAGCTCTGCCCTCCTGCAGCATATGCAGCGTTTTGTGGTTGTGGTGAATAAAATTTCCAGCCTGTTAAAGGAAACATGTTTGTTCAGACCAATAAAAGCAAACTGGAAGTGTCATAAATGCTACTCCAATGCTGTCATTGATAAATTACGTGCGTCTCAGCGTCTTCGTCCGTCCCAGCAGTGAAACATCTGTAAACATGTGTATCCCGCTGCGGCCGTGACGTTAGAGGCAGCCGTGTGTTCGTTAGCCGGTGACAGGCGGGGCGTCTGGCTGAAACACCCGCTCCCCACTGCTGACAGCGCGCTCTGCACATTGTTCTCAGACAGCTTGTCATTTGCCCAGACGCGTTCTCCAGCTCTGATGTCATCGCAGAGAAATGACGGAATTGTTTGAATTGGCTTCTGTTTTCTCACCTTCTCGCTCACATGCACCCGCAGAGCCATGACCTCACCGGGTCGGCTTAGGAGCGGCTTAATTCTTGTCACGAAATCGACCGAACATGTGATGAGCGATTGATTTAGGCCCTTTTTAATCAGCAGAAACAGAACTGATGTGCCTGAGCGGGCATCTGTCTCTTCCTGGGACAAGACGACAATCAAGCTGGACTATTTTGAGCTTCAACTAAACAAAATGTCTGATATTTTTGTAGATTCAGGGAGCAGTGCATGATGGGAAACAACCCATTACAGCAAATGCAAGCTCAGCAGAGAGTGGCACACATGGCGGTACATTTTGTCCAGCTTACAGTAGTTGCATAACTCACTCTGCCCAGCATATGGAGCTGGTGGGTTTTATAGCGTTTATTAGGATTGAAAGTAAAACAAGGGAAGAAGGGTCGGTGGAAAGCAAATCGAACCTTTCCAGGCGGTGCTTTAAATAGCAGCAGACCAGACAGGTAGCGGCTGAAACCAAAGACTTTCACACACCTGCCAAACTCAAAATACAATGAAGTTACGCACTGCTTCGTTTCCTGCCCAGGACTGACTGCTGGATATTCAGTCGCCACAAACTAGCTATTATGAGGGGCCAGGCTGCTGTGCTGCCTGGCCCTGGATTCCAGGAAACGCGCATGTAGCTTTCAAACACATACTCAGATGTCGGCTTTCTCAGTCATCTACTGACCCCTCACTTCTTTCCTTTCATCCAGCCATTGTGCACCTATGACGTCTCTAATTTGCTCTGGATGGCAGGAAGCACGGATTTAGACCTTCGGGGGTATTTACAGAGTGTGACGGTGCATGTAACTAACTGGCCCGCCATTAAAACAGCATTTATTGCGGGTGTTATTATTGCAATGCTGAAAGGTTGAAGGAAAAAAGGCCACATACTTTAGCTGCAACACCTTGAAACTAGCATCGTAAGAGTTTCGCCACTGAACACAGAAACAACGTGTCTGCGGCTCAGACAGATATGAGGGAGGGACCGGGTGGTGGTTGATGGTGTTTTGTCCCATGGAAGGAGAGGCTGATGGTGTTGTGACACTCCTGACTACCATAAATTAGGCTACACCTTTATTGCTTCACCCGCAAATTACCTGCAACTAGTGAGTCTACAAGGTTTTTATCAAGCTAAACTGGGAACATTTTACTGCTGCAGCACCTTCAGAGACACAATCAGCTCTGCTACACATACTTAAAGCAATAAAGTTGGAAATAATAGTTAAAGGTGCTACTATAAACACTATAAACATAGAATATCAGCAGTAAATAAACAATAAAACAACTATAGTTGTGCACAATGTCGAGATATCCTGTTTCATTGTTACTGCTGCTTGTCCAGCTGTTTGGAGGCCACCTCTGAAACAGCCCCACCGCTCCTGCTTCTGAACCTTAATCTGGGAATGTCCAGCAGCAGCCAACTGTGTGGGAGGCTGCTGGGGCTGAGATCAGTCCAGTTCGCCATTGATAGACTTGAAAACTGAAATCAGAAATGAGATCCAGAAGTGGACAGGAAGTCGGAGTAAAGAGGCCACCAGACTACCACCCTGTCAGAAAATTAGCCGCTGCTCTTTGTACAATCTGCAGGTGACGGAGTGAAAGCTTGACAGGGGTAACAATGGTCTTAACGAGCCGTAATGAAGGCCTAATTTGATCTGTCAAAAAAAGGGAGGTCAGCCTTCGACCTATTCAAATGTCTCCACCGAAAAGAGCTCACCTTGCTTCAGCTATTTTCCAGGAGATAATCAAAGATCACATTGAGGTTCCCGGCAACAAGGTGACTAGTTTTATTCCTCTCAGGGTTCAGGAAGTTTTTTTTTTCACCCCATCCACTTAAATAGCTCTTTAACCATCCAATCACCAACAAGGGTACAATAACAAAGCTCATTGTTAGGAAAATTGACAGGTAGAAACTATGAAAGACAGCCAAATCTCTGCCCTTCATGCACTCATGGGAGGCCTAAACCAGAAAATACAGATTTTAAAACTGGAACTGCTGCAGTAGCAGTGGAACGTAAACTAACTCAGATTAAATTATGACAAGATGTGGCTAACACGTCTGTGAACAATGTGTGACCCCCCCCCCCCCAGGCCTGGCTGAGATAATTCTGGCCTTAATGAATGCACACCATTTAAAAGTTCCTTTAAAACTGGAGAAAATTCCAAGAAAGCCAAACAAATTCTGTCTTGTTTTCTGCAGCGGTGACAGCTCGCCGGCCCCGGTCTGAGCGGCTGGAATGAGCAGCAGCTGGACAGACGAAAATCATTTCACGTGTGGAGGTCTGGGTGCAGACCTGCCCGTGATCAGAAATAATAAATGTAACTTATTTAGCTGACAATGTAGATATTTGTGTATAGGATTACCTGACCCATTTCTCCAGGGTGTGTTGAAGGTCAGGACAAACTGACTCATCAGACAAATGATCGGTCATGGAAATAAAACTTCCCGCCAGGCCCTCTGAGCGTTGCTCTGCGTGTGAATGCGCTATTTACTCACATGTGATACTCTTGCCGGGAGTCGTGAGCTCCGTGTGCGAGAGGATGTTGTTCCACTTCTCTCCGTGGCCGTTCCGTAACCTTTCTGGGGTGCCGTTTATCCTCAATATGAGGGGCTCGGTGTAGGTGTGGGCCACATCTGAAGAGCACAAAAGCACACTGAATCAACAGAGATATATTTGTTGTCACAGCCCGTATTCCCGGGTCCGGAGCGGAAAATATCGGCTCCTCTTTCCTGATTGGACAGATGTCGTCCGTGTGGACGTTATCAGATATCGGCGTCACCGTCGAGCTGCTTTCCCACGTGTGGCCAACTTGTCAACTCCCGGGTCATTTCCCATCCTCCAGCACTTAATGTAAGTGAGCAGTTCTGCTGACTTGGACACAGCAGAAGATTTCGCCTGCATGAGTCGGTGTGCGTTTGTCCTGGACCCGCATCTGGAAGCAGTTAAATCAACCCCCTTGGGACTGTTTAGGGCTCTATATGCACGCTTGTGAAACCAAAAAATCTGTGCGGTTCTATGGTCATGCTGGGATGGCTGTTGTTGTTTGAAAGTAGGTCTGCATGTGCGCGTTAAAATGAACATGCGAGCGTGTGCCCACCTCATACGTGGAACACGGTAAATACACGTCTGGGTGTTTTATGTGCTCACTGGTATCACGCGGAGCTCTAATGAAGCCGGTTTTATACACACATTCATGCATACATACATGTTACACAGAGGCCTTCAAAGCGGGGCAAGTTTGGGCCTCAGAGAGGTGCAGACTCATTCCTGGGCAAATGGGAGCCAGCTGGGCTTGATAAACACACACACACACACACACACACACATGCAGACAAACCAAACCACGTCCTGTGCTTGGACTCAACACTTCCCGGCTATGTTTATTTACTCAGTCCGCACTCACTGACTTGTCTATCTGTCCTCTCTATCCTGTCCTCTGTCTCCTCGCCTCCAGATCACATTCCCTCCCCAGTCTTACAAATAAATTCCTGCACATATTTGACATAACTCAAAGAGCACCCCCCCCCACTCTTAACGGTATTAAGGTGATGTTTATATCAAAGGTGTCTGAACTGGTGACTAATGGGAGTGAGTGGGTCACCCGGCAGAGGCCTGAAAACGGGGCTCATTCATCCAAAAGGTGGAAATAGGAAAAAACAAAAAGTTTTTAAGAGAAAATTGAACTAATTAAACAATAGATATATGATGCAAACATAAATAAAAATGTGAAAATTAGGAATTTTGCAGCTGTGGTTTGGAAATCTTTTGCAGAAGATCTCATTCATTTATCATTTTTCCAGTACAATGGATCAAACACTGTAAAAAAAACCCAAATTAATGCAGGTTTTTAAAACGCTGCACCATTAGATGCATCAAAGATCCACTTTCAAAGATCCACTTTCACAATGAAGGGACCAGTTAGGGTTAGGGTAAGGCGCACTATTTAAATTTTCTCAGACCAAACCTATCAAAGCTGACGTCCAGATCGCACAGTTGAGTAAAGGTTTGCGACCTTGATGAACAGGAACCGTGTCTGCAGCGCTGACCTTCAGCTTCGCTTATGTCTGTCTTTCGCGTGCAGTTGTTTTTCCATGCATGCGATGCTAAAGGCGTAAACAGGACCTGGAGGAATGAGAAGCGCTTCCTGCTCTTCCGCTCTATGAATCTGCGCTGCCCAAACTACATACCTGTACAAAAACATACAGTCGTAAATCTTAATGCGCTGCAGTACCGACTCCCACCACTGGGACCCACAGATACACTGAACATCTTCGCAGAGAGAAAATCCTGAAGCAAGAGTCATTCCTCTGTTCTGGACCTCAAACGTATAATATTTCAATCCGTATTTACTCATTACCCATCATACATCAGCCTAAGGACCTGCGCCTTAACTTGCAGAGGTGCATCATGGGTTAAATCTGTGTGTATTGTGACTACATCAGGGCTTTCAAAACCACAATTGTTGGAGCTAAATGGCTCCCTGACAGAACCCCAGAGTACCATCCAAGCAGGCCTCCAACCAATTGTGAGCTGGCATCGGCATCAAACCACCAAACCGCGTGACCTCAGAGCCGCTTCAGAGATCTGAGCACGATGAGCCTTTAATTCAAATCAGACCGGAGCCATCTGAGCCACCGAGGAGACGTGCGTGGCTCTGTGTTTACATGTGTCCATTCGTGCCGTGTGTGTGCCTGCTGCTCACATAGGTGTGCATGTGTGTTTCATTTGTGTTTGCTATTTACATGTCAGCGGCCCCGAGGGGAGGATGCAGTTTCTTGTAAACAAACAGAAACATATGGATCTGGACTCAAAAGGGCAGCAAAGGTCATGTGAGATGAGGTGACGCGTCCTGGCTGACCTTCAACACGGGCTTTATTCTATACCAACAACTTCTATTCTATATGATGCCGCTACACATCTGAGCCGGGTTCACACAATAAAAGAGAATCCATCTTTTTACTTTAAAAAAAAAAAACACCTTAAAAGACTTTTTCTTGGAGGTCTTTCAAATCCAAAACGCTGAAATCACAAATGCTGGTTTCAAGTTGACACGTTTTTAATGTTGCGTGAGCCTGATTTTCCACTGAGGTGCCTTAATTGCGAGGAGCGTTGTGCTATCCGATCTTCCGGGGATTCTTAGCGCTCATTCCCACCGACCCGCCCGGAGGTTGACAGCATAACGGCAGAGATAAGAGGCCAAACGCTGGAAACAATCCTGGAAAGTTCCTTTTGACGAGATGAGAACCTGGGCGCTGCCGTTGGACGGAGTTCATGGAGATGTTGCAGTAGCAGCGGGAAGTCCGGCGGGAATGAGTGGAAGGGAGTCCACGCTGGGGGTTCTGGTTGAGGATGACGCGATGATGGAAACAACTACACACCAAAAAAGCATGTTTTGTATTTATATCCCCCAACAAACACAAAAAGGAGCGCAGAGGCGGGGAAAGAGGAGGCAGCTGGTCCGCTGCAAACCAGCCAAAAGCTGATGCTCGCAGGCGCACGGGGACGATGGGAGTGCACGGCTGGAGCGGGTCCAAAATCAGAGATTACAGATGCTGAGAGAATGAAAGAGTGCAAGCTCATTAAAGACAAAAGTGTCGGCTGTCAGACAGTCGCAGGGGGATTTGACTCTGTCACAGATTCTGCTGGGTTCTGGGAACACGCTGGGCAGCTGCCTTCCCCACAGAGGTCCTCGCTAAAGCGCCGAACAAGAGAACAAACAGAGAATTCCTCAGGCGTGGAGGCAGACGGCGAGAAGCGCCGCAAACCTACTGGATCTCCGGACGAGCTCTGGAAGTGGTGGGGTTAATTTGTCAGATCTGTCAGAGGCGACTGTTCTTCAACAGGCCTCATGTGTCTTCACAGGAGGGGCCATTTGTGATGCTCAGGCTGAAACTATCTGTCAGCAGTTTACGACTTGGATTAACGAGGATTTGGACAATCTGATGACAGGATGAGAGTCAGAGAGAGAGTGATAGAGAGAGCATACCTGTAGTCATTTCTCAAATATTTGTCGAGAGGTGAATGAGGGGGAAAAACACGGGCTCAGTTCAAATATGTAGCGAAGGAAGCTCCAAATTCCTCCTAGTTTATTTCAGACACTTTTACATCCAAATGAGACACACACACACACACACACACACACACACACACCTATTCTCCACAGAGCAAAGCGAGACACAGCAGCAGAATAACCCTGTTAATATCAATACCCTAACCCTGATAGTGGGATTGATGCTAACGGCAGGAGGAAAGAAGGGTTTAATGACGCCGGTTTGTTTTGACATGTTTTGACTGTTGGACTGTGGAGCCTTTCTGTCCTAAACTCCAGACGGGAGGATTTGGTCCAACACAGTTGCAGTGTTTGACGCACATGATGCTCTGCTCAGGGGTGAAAAGGACGTCATTGCACAGAGTTCAGTGCAGTCTCTCTGCAGCTCAGCACATCAGTAAGAAATAGTGATCTGAAGGTGCACGAAATGAGACGTGCACTCTTAAATTCGACTTAAGTGTCAAATCATGTGTCTGAAAGAGCGAACTGGCAGGAGCAGCTGCCGACATGCCGAGGCTAGCTACGCTACATTATCTGCTGATTCTGACTGCTGCCTCAGTCTGTTCGGCCTTCCTGCCTTTTCAAACTGCTCGGAGGCAAAAGGTGCAGTTAAATGTTTAATAAGCTTTATATGTGTGTAGTTATTCAATGAGTTTAAATTTTAAATGAGCTTGATTTCTCAGAATGATCGATGGAATAAGGAAAAGGAAAAAAAAGCCACTTACTTTAGCATCCGAATAAATCAATCTATCCAAACACCAAAATCAGCACAAATGAAGCGGATACGAGCTAAGAGATGCGCACGTTGCTGAAGCCAAGTCTTAATTTTCCTCCGGGGCCTTTGGGATCGACTCACGACAACATGATTAAGCTTTTAACAGACGCTGAAAAGAGCTCAGCTCATCATCGGCAGTGTTGAGGCAGGTGTTCCTGCAAGCTGCACGTTTTGTCCTGTCCTATTATCAAAACACAGCAGGCTCGCACGAGGAAAAATAAGAGCCATAATTGTCAGGAACCGAGCGCTTGGCAGTCACACACCTCTGGTCTTAAAAACCCTGAAATGATAACGGTTGCATGAGGTTCCGGTTAAAGTTCAAGCAAGACTGGAGATACAAACGCACACCTATATATTTATTTCTATAAATGCTACAGTGGCATCTTGGTCATTATGCTGCGTTTTAGTTCAGCCCTTATGTTCAGAGACAGAGAGAGAAGGAGAAGGGATAAAGAATGTGAAAATCTGGCATGCGGTTGTAAAAGGCGCCTATATAAACAGCCACATCGCGTCGTCATGGCTGAGTGAGTGCAACACTCGCTACAGTCAAGGCATCAGTCAGCACACACACACACACACACACACACACACACACACACACACACACACCACACACACACACACCCCACACACACACACACACACATACCACTGTGCAGCAGGGTCTTCACGCTGGCTTACGTCCGTTTTATCGTCTTTTGTGCCGCTCACCCAGACCTGAAGTTTTAAAAATGGCTGGCAGCGTTGTTGCCCTGGTCAGGTGATAGGCTCCTTCACCTACAGTCCACACACACACACACACATACACACTAGACCAGACAAGCTAACGTCTGTGCTAGACGCCAGAGTTTTGTGTTTGCTTCCAGACGTGCAAGCACAAGCACCGTCAGCACAACCACAACAACAAGTTTGGATTTCAGATGCGTACGAGGACATTTCTGCCACGGACGCTGATTTAATGCAGAGTGACGCACACGGGCGTCGCCGAGTGTGCATATCTTAGATCAAAAGAGCTCATTTTGTTGGCAGCTTTAAGTGCTCATAATTCAAGGTTAAAAACAAAAGGAATACGAATTTGCCTTTTCAAACCTAAACTCGCAAGAATCCAGTAGGTGGCGGGTTGCCGTGGCAACACCCTCCTTAAATCTTTGCCCATCCCTTAGCCCTTTAGCACACCTGTCTGGCCTTTGGTCAGTCGTGCCGCCGTCACGCAGCAGCTCCAAGGGTTGTGGGCGGAGTCACCGGACCACGGCGCTGCCCTTTTTCGTCCGCGACCTCTTGTTCCCCCCCCCGCCCCCCCGCGTCAGTCAACCTTTACCATGACCAATCGCACAAAGGGAGGGCGGTCACGGATCATTCCCAGCTTCCCGGTCCCACTGCGGCCTTTCGGCATTCCAGCGGTGCTGAATCGGTGCCTACGCCTCAGATCACCCGCAGCCCCCCCAGATCAAACTCTGATCAACGCTCCACGCAACTGTTTTCTCTATCAGGCTGAAGGCCCCTGACCTAATTCTCTCTGCGCCACACAAGTAAACTTCTGACTCAGTCGCCCTTCCAGTAGTTTGCCTTCATTTCCGTCCTCACAAAATAGAAAAACCAGAAGAAGTCATATCGTTTACTTTGTAATACCTATAATTTCACTGCATTCCGTCACCAAACCAGATCAATATCAGCCATCCAGCTGGGCATCAGGTTTCCATCAGCAGCGGAGAACATCCCTGCCTACTGCAAAAGCGTTTGACTTGGTAAAGAATGCGCCCATAAACCATCAAAGATCTGACCTTTCAGTGTTGGCTCAGTTTCACCACGCCAGGCTTTAAGGGTGGCACCAGCAGCTGAGAAAGCAAATGAACCAAAATCTATCGAGTTGACGTGTCACACGCGATAAAGGTCACAGGAAAGGCAAGGTAAGCATCAAATCTGTCCCCTACGTGATCTTCCAGGATAAAAGAATTAGAAATGAGTCAAACAAAAACACAAGAAAGTTATCCACGATAGAATGTGATAGTTGGGCTTTTTGACATCTGATAGATCACAAATTAGGATCATTCGGGATAAACAACCTTCATCTTAGCCTGATCCACCTCTGCTTGAACTGTCAGAACCTCTGCAGAAGATCAGATATGATAGGAATAAAGAAGGTTTCATTAAGCTGGAGAGAGGTGAGGGTGACTCTGAGTCTCCACCAGCTGTGTTGTTCTTCTCTTGCTCTTACCTGATCCGGGACGAGGGTCTGTTTGGGGGCGACCGTTTGCTGCCGCTGTGCTCGGCGTTAGCGGACCGGGGTTCCTGACATCGGGCGGCTCTGGGGAGATGGTAGGCGGACCCCTCTCCTCATCCATGCTGCTCAGGAAAGGAGGTGGAGGGGTCTGAGAGTGAGCCTGGAGGAGACAGACAGACAGGTCACATGACCTACCTCACAACACTTTAACGGGCAGACGTTTGGGCGCGTGGCGCAGCACCGAAGCTGTGGACTCCTGGGAAAACATCGAATTAATCATTCTCAGGAACGTGCATCAACGGTGTTTACCCACCATCCCTCATGACCACCACTGAGGTCCGGAGCAGCCCCCACTGACCCCAGCGGCCGGCAGATCACACACTGGTTATACTGGGCCTGCTTTCAGGCCCGGCAGTGATCAGGGTGTTTCTGGGAAGGCCCGACTGGCTCCCGGAGTCGCCTTTCTAAACAAACACCAGCTATAAGTGTGCTCTTTCTCTTGCATGAGGAAAAGGTGCTTAATTACAGTCAACCCAGATGAGTCAGGCTTGCAAAAGTTCGGCTTTTATCTCTTTAAAGCGCAGCAACAGCGTTAAAAACGCGTCATTCCGGATGATTTTATCTGCGAGTGTTTGACTCTGATGAGGACAGACAGAAAGAGAGGAGCCCAGATTGTTTTGTCTTGCGTTCAGCAGCGATTACCGTGGTTCTGCAGCCAGTAATGCAGAACCTCCAGAGGTGGTTACACTTCAGAACCTTTGATGTAAAGAAAAACAGCAGCCTGACGCGCTTTTGGCCGCAGAACCCCCCTGACAGCTCCAGGCGGTTCCGGCGTTCCCGATCACGTTCTAAACCCGAGTTAGTCGTCCGCCTCACGTGCCAAAATGTGTTTGTCGCGCGCCCACGCTGCAACAGCTGGGCAGCTGTTTGCGCGCTCCCGTCTTTTTTCTCGGTGGCCCCCCAAAACTTTTGACAAGCAACCTTTCGTTTTCGGCGTAATCACCCGATGGAGATGCGTTTGGTGCGTTTAGGGGCCGCGTGTTCGCCTCACGCACGATTATCACCTTCAACGAGCCACGGCTGCTTCCGTTTTCCAACTTTCTGAGAGAAGTTTGCGGCGCAGCTCAGACAAACGAAACTTTGCGTCTAAAATCAGAAGGTGCACGCACGCCAGAAGCGGGTGTTCGTGTTCGGTTCACCTATTCTGCTCGACCGCCTGCTCCCCTAAAACGAGTCTCTGCACGCTTTGGCTGAGTTTAGCTGCAGACTCCGGATCCGTTTCTCTCTGTAAAGCTGCTGCACGGTAACTTCCACCGGTCAAACCAGCCCTTACCTCGTCTCTGGTCGGGACGCAGCGCAGCCGAACCCGGGCTAATTCATTCTCTGGCCGCACCAGGTGGACGTCTTGCCCTTTCCCGTCCTCTTTTCCTCCTCTCCTGTCACCAAATCACTTTTCAGCTCTTGGAGGCGTCCCAGACTCCCACTTTAACGCATTTTTTTCCCTCCGGCGGAGATAGTTTTCTTTCCGACTCCAAAGTTTGTGTCTCCGGCTCGCCCCGTCCTCCAGCACACCAGATGTTGGGAAGTTTAACTTTGCAGGCAGCTTGCTGAATTCTCTTTGTGTGTTCTTTTTTTTTTGGGGTGGGGGTTCTGCGCACAAACTTCAGGGTGGTTCCAGGCTTATTCCAGGTGAAAATCAGGAGTATCAGTCCCGCTCCTGCGCCTCTGCAATGCTTGTGTGCTGCAACCAGCCTATTGGACAGGAAACTGCAGTCAGCAGTGATTGTGCTTCCTTGAGGCAAGAAAGTAGTTGGGCTGAACTATACTGTCATATAATTACCCCTTAACCCGAACCAGACACGGCTCTAACACAGGGTAGCTTTCATCGGGATTTATGAGCCCACGAACTCATACGCGTAACTTTTTACGCACGAGAACTCTAATGCACGTAAGAATATTCAGCCAGAAGCAGCCGGACCGGGCCAAAGGTCCGGGCTCATTTGGGATTTTTTAAATTTTACATCCACAAAAGCTGTTTTAAGAATGTTACAATGACATCCCCGACGTGTTGCTCTCGGATCTGATCTTCCTGGTGTCGTGACTCACTGTGGGAATTTCCTTTATTCCCTCTGGGCCGCGCGGGGCCGTTTGAGATGCCCCAGCGCAGAACTAAACTAGGTCATTTTGTCAGCGATGACTCACGATTCTGTCCTGCTCAAAATAATCCCGCGCACACGCGCGAGCACACGCGCGCGCGGATGCAACAGTCATAACTAGAAACCGGTTCACGCGCAAACTTGAATTAGATTCAGTCACAATTGTGTAAAAGCACGATATCAGTGTAAATGAGCTTTTTCCCCCAGGTCTTCAAGCGCTAAAGTTTAAAGTGTCAGCATATAATTTATGATTTTACTGCTTAGTTGGAGTCTGATAAACATGATTTACTGCAGCAGGCCACCAGGGGGCGCTCAAATATGTCATGACACGTTTTTTGAAATTCTGGATGAAGAGACGGATAAATGGGACGGCTGCACCGATGTGGTATCAGCGGTGATTAGGAGGGCAGATAAGGGGGTCATTTCATGCAATCAGAGCCGCTGGAATTGGGCAAAACTAGCCAAGACGTGAGGTTTTTGGTTGTGTGACTGGCACACATGCAGCGCCGGCTGGTGGCGTGTTGACACCCGCTGACTGAGGCCGAGGAGACTGTTGATGACTGACGGTTCGCGGTCGTGCTGCGGGCACAAGTTAGCACATGGCAGCAAATCTCTTGACAGGCCTGATTTTTGCTAATAACTTGATGACCTCCTGTTCCATTTTGGAACAATCTCACTAACAGATTGTGACACTTCAGCATTTGAAGGATTTAGGAGCGGCTCGCCGTCTATCTGGGCATGATGGTTAGAGCCAATGTGGGTAACGGTAGAATTAAATAAATCTAATTCCAGGAGGATTTCTGGTGCATTTCTTTGGTTTGTTTTGGCTTGTGGAAGGGTTCCAGGCATATTGCATTTTACTTTAGACAGCTGCTAACCTACAGTTCAGCAGACATGACCCACTTTTATCATCCATTAAAGTGTGCAACACAACATTTGTGCACTTTAGACCATTTATTTAGAGAGATTGTCCCCAAGATTTCCCAAAATGTACCAGCGGCTGGAGCCGTAAGGGCTAATAACAGTGTTGCAGCGAACTCTGAGGCTGACAAACGAAGCCAGTGTGGAAGGGCCAAAACAAGTTTATACACGTCTGCTGCCTCAGTACAAACACTGGTTTTGTGCTCTTCTCATAGTCATTTATGCCATTTCTCATGCAAATCTAATGTGTTTACATTATATTAATGCGGGAGTTTATGTATCAAGTGGCGTTCTCTCTCTGGAATGGCAGTTAGCGGTTAGCGGTTAGCTACAGGCTTTGAGTCAGTGTTTTAACATCATCTGTGTTGCTGGTGCTCTTAGGGAGATATTATTAAACGTAAAACCCGAATGATTAATTGAAATGATGTCAATGTCTCCTGGGTCATGACAAAGAAAAGCTTTGGTCCGATCTACAAATGCATCATTCATAGACGACCTGGACGCGAGATCCAAAACAGTCCCCGTTTTAATTGCTGTTCGCAGCCCAAATCTGCTCTGCGTGGGCCTGTTTTGGCCTGCAGAACCTGTAAACTACGCTCCAGTGAAATAAACATTCAGAGGTGACGACCAGAAAGTCGATCGCATGAACATTATGAGGTTGGACTTGCAGAAAGCAAACGCTGGAATCCAATAATTCCTTAAATAAGGCGTGTGTGCACGCCCAGCGAGCACAAACGGAAAGATAACGGAATTCAAGCATCAAAAACACCAGCAAAAGCCCATTCTCTCAGGTGATCCACGTGCACAGACGTGGACCCGTTGCTCTGGTTGCAGGAGCCTAGCGCAGCCTGTCCTTTAGCCCCACAACAGCCGCTCAAACAGGCACAGCTAAGGGGATTTTTCACAGGGCGGGATTAGAACCCTGTCAAGCCTCATCAACACATCAGACATCAGAAATCCTCACACACTGAGCAGAAATAAAGCAAGTGCGAGCTTCCAACGGCTCTGGCGCGTGTTTGCGTGACACTCTGGCTGCACCGTACCTTCTGCATACGCGGATAATGCGATTCACTCCACCTATTCCTGCGGCGAACAATGAGCGTCAAGAAACTGTCTCGGTGTCAGTTTCCTGAAAAACTCTCTAAAAAAGTTCTGCCCGTGACTCACACCCCGTTCTCCACGCCCTGAGAGCTCCCCAGCAGCACGACGCCTCTCATTTCTATTCATATTTATAATTCCTGAAACGATTTAGAGGCTCTGATTGGGTGGTTTTGGAGCACTCGCCTTCTAAAACGCTAATATTTTACACATTTGCTCTCTCCGTCGCTACGTGGTTAGTTGTTTCAGACTTTAGAGGCCTGACGGTCCACTGACCTCCACCATCGAGCCTCCGAGCTGATCTGTTCGAGATCCCGACCAGCATCTGATCAGCAGGAAACGGGCAGAGTGGGAAGGGTGAGTGAGAGAGGGAGAGAGAGAAAATGTGGTTCTAATCACTCACAATCATGCTTTTGTTCTGCTGCTGCTGCTGCTGCCTCCTCTCTCTCCCCTCTCTCCCCTCCCTCTCTCCTCTCTCTCCCCCTCTCTGTCTCTCTCCTCCCCTCTCTCCCCTCTCTCTCTCTGTCTCTCTCCCCTCTCTCCCCCTCTCTGCCTCCGTCTCTCTCTCTCTCTGTCTGTCTCTCTCTCCCCCCTCTCCCCTCTCTCTCCCCTCTCTCCTCTCTCTCTCTGTCTGTCTCTCTCCCCATCTCCCTCCCTCTCCCCTCTCTCCTTCTCTCTCTCTCCCTGTCTGTCTCTCTCCCCTCTCTCTCGTTCTCTGTCTCTCTCCCCTCTCTCTCCCCCCTCTCTCTTTCTCTCTCTCTCTCTCTCCTCTCTCTCTCTCTCTCTGTCTGTCTCTCTCCCCTCTCTCTCTTTCTCTGTCTCTCTCCCCTCTCTCCCCCATCTCCCTCTCTCTCCCCTCTCTCCTTCTCTCTCTCTGTCTGTCTGTCTCTCCCCTCTCTCTCCCCCATCTCCCTCCCCCCCTCTCTCTTTCTCTGTCTCTCTCCCCTCCCTGGGCCGTTTTATCCACCTTTTAAGCAATGTCAACCGTCAAAAGTTTGTTATTTAAAAGATTCATCGAGTTAAATGTGCAAACCTGGTTGATAAAGACTGGAAACCTCAACAGACATCCGACAAAAACATTAGTCAAACACTGATTATTCATTTTAATTTCTGTATTTTATCACCTTCATCAAGTGTGCGACTCTTTAACAGCCACCAGCCGTCGGCACTAATAGTCATTTAATGTTGCAATTTTTAAAAAACTGAATTTATTAGAAAAAAAAAATACTTTAAACCCATTAGAAAACCAACCGGGCCAAACACAGGAGAACATACACGCTGTCGGGTAGATTTGAGTCAATATTCTGGTCCAGTCCGACCACTGACCCGGGTGAGGGGGGGGTGAGAGGGGCGGGTGAGCATGGCGTCCTGCATTTATGTAGTGACTCACAGGGTCTGCCTGGACCTCAGTGTGCTGGAAGCTGCTGGGACTAACAGCCCTGCACACACACACACACACACCACACACACACACACACACACACAGACCCAGTTTTTACGCCAGCATGTGACGCCAGGAACAACCCGTGTGTGTGTTGCCGTGCACCCTGACTCACCTTGTGAGTGTATGATCCTCACTTTCTGCTTTGTATTCATGATGTGCACATGCGTTTCCGTGTGTGTGTGTGTGTGTGTGTGTGTGTGTGTGTGTGTCGGCTTAAGATGGGGTCTCTCCCAAAACCAAATGTCACGGGGATTTAAACTTCAAGAGTGAGTTTCCCTCCAGACTCACAGAGAAGTTCACTAAAAGCAAGATTAAAACAGATTAAACAAAGTTTCAACTTTCCCGAAACCTCCAGCCAGTTTCTTTTTTTCCCCCTCCCCGTGGCAACACGTGCACGACGCAGCGCGGAGCTTTAAAGACAGAAAGATCCCAAGATCTTTGGGGCTGTAGGGCATGTGTGGCTCCTGCAGGTGGGAACGGTAGAAATAAAGGTTAAAACACACCTGGGGGTGAATAAGTAGGTTGTAACGTGGGCAGCATCCCCAGAAATGCCCCACCTGCCACCTCCAGCTCCGTTCTGCACTCTCTGACCCACCCTGTTGGTGGGACCCCGTCAGTGGAGCCATGTTTGTGTTTATGCTGCTCCTGTTGCCTTGTTTGTTTACTCCTCCTGGTGGCCGTTTTCTGTATCACAGCAGAGGTGACCTCCGGCTGCCTGCAGGACCCCGAGTCCAGGTCCAGTCAGATCACGTGACACTTCATGGTTTTCACGCACTTTTGAACGGACTGAACATAAAATTGTGATATTGTCTTTGGAATTTGGATGGAAAGTTTTTATTTTATACTTTACTTCTCCATTCTTATAATGTCAGAACAGGATAAATAATAACTTCACGCAAGTTATTTTTAAAGTAAGTCAGAGAAACATGATTTCTACTCAAATAGAAGTACCAGTCGTTAATAAAGCCCAGTGCACAAATGACTGCGGTTAAAATTCTATCTCCAGTATATTTGTGTTCACAAACACTCCTGGAAGGTTTTCCATTATATTTATAGCTTGTGTCTGACTTTGAGGAGCTTTCGTGCCTAATTAATGGGCATCTAAAAGAAACAGACACCTCTGACGGGCCAAACCACAGGTCAAAACTGGGTCTAAAACCAAAAAATGATCTTGGTTTCCACTAATATGCAGCTAAATAGGAAAACAAAAGCAGAGGACACCGACCAGACAGTGTAATAAGTATTTTATTGCATTTTATAATGCCATTGTCAATAATTAGTACAGATTACATGCAACTAGACCTACTGTACAGTTTTTTATTGTCTGCATGGACAGACACAAGAAGATTCAGGTTACAAATACACAGATATACGTGTGTGTGTGTTTTATACAGCATGAAGGAAAGGGCAGTGACTGGCGTTACATGGCTACCCGGGGTGGAGGGGCAGAGGCCTGGGCCACCACCCAGTCCCTGTCCCCACCTCTTCCTTGGGTCACACTTTTCAAATAAGAAGAAACAGAACCAAAAAAAAAAAACCCAACAACAAAGGATAAAGAGGAATAAACAACTGAAACTAAGAAACAAGTCAGAGTCACTGCTGAAAATGTACACACGTTCCTAAGGTTTGACCAGAGGAGGGCTGAAGTGGTAGTTCCATTTTTGGATTCTGGCTGTCGACTTGGTAAAATCCCCCCCTCCCCCTTCCCCCCACTCGTGAGACACCTCAGAACTGTCCAATCACACGTCAGGATGGGCGTCCCGCGTCCCCTACCAGGCTGGTCCCGGTGACGTCAGCGGACGAGATATCGGACCTCGGCAAAGGTGATCGGCGAAGCGGATGCAGCGTTTTGGAAGTAGCTCGGTTTTCGTTTGGTCAAAGTTGCGGCATTGGTTTGGTACGGTTTGGTTACGCTTCGGGGGGGTTTGGGCTAAGTTTGCAATGCCTTTGGTACTCAGAGGAGGGACTGCATCCTTCAGAGCCCCAGACCTGGTTTTAGAACTGAGACGAAGCAGGAGGGGGTTAAAAAACTGTGACGGGGGCGGCCTTCCGACCTGGGAGTGGAGGGGGGGCCGTACTGGTCACCAGTGACGCCTCCACCGCGCCTGCAGATGATTGACAGCTCTGTGGGACAGAGTGTAACACAGGTGTGGCCGGGGGTCAGGGGTCACAGGGAGCTGGACACATATTGGCACCTGAGAGGACCAACAGAAATACTTGAACGGAGCTCCGCGTCTTTCAAAAGCGAGCGAGGGGCTACATATCTTACACTTCCTTTCTTTTCTCTTTTTTCTTTTCCTCTCACTTTGTTTGGAGGTTTTGGTCCTGTCTTTGAAAAAAAAAAGTCCTTCTGAGGTATCAATACATTGAAGAAACTTTAGTTTTCCATTTTTTTTCTTTCCTTAAAAATGCATAAATGCAGTACAGAGACAAAAAAAAGGTATCAAAATAGACCTAGCTAAGATAAATATACAAACAGGTGTTACCTAAACCACTGATCTAACTTTTATTCTTTTAATTTTTTTTTTAGAGATAATACACTTTAAAAAAAAAAATCAGCGTCCCAGACGTCTTATGAAGAACTGAAAAGAAAAGAAAAAGCGGAAACAAACAAAAACAAAACCTAATAAAACCAAGATACCTGCAGCACTTAATATGATAAATACATATACTTTAGCATTAGCAGTACAGTATAAGAATCAAGAGCTGAAAGTTTTACAATCGCTAAACAGGTGCAGAAATTAGGAGGAAATCAAAATGAGGGGAAACAATGCCCTGGAGAGAAGTCAAGCGTTAATATACAAGAATACATCATGTTAAGCCAAGCCGAAGGAAAAATAAAAACAACACAGACGTGTTACATGGCGACCTGTCAACAATCTACATCTTTGTAAAACAGCGTTGTTTACAGGTGTACCTTAAAGCACGAGTCAGAGGAGCGGTTCGAGTCCTACCGATGGGTTTCTGTATGCGTCTCAGCCTTTTCCTGCCAGTGTTCTGGTCAAGTGGCTGCTGCTGTGTTTCTGGGTCTTTGGATATTTGGACAGCTGGATGGTCAGAACCTCTGTTGCACTAACCCGTAGCCCTGCTTCTGGTCTACGCCTACCTGCATGTGTGTGTGTGTGTGTGGCGGCGCTGATGTATTTCCCCGGTCCTACAGCTAAAAACACGTCCACGCAGCTGCTAACCGGGCGCAGAACAAGGTCAGACGGTTCACAGCGAAACCTTCAGATACAGTCGGCACGAGATGTGGAGAGTGCTTTTCATGTGGTTTAAGGAGAGGTAGTCATTTTAAATTCCACAAATAGTGAAACATTTCTATGTTTTTGGGCTCAAGCAGATGCGTCGGGGAGTCCGGATCACCATGAATAATAAAAAAAAAGTTGTTTTTTTTTTTTTCCCGTCAGTCATACAGTAAATGCAACAGCAATTTTGGCATTCTGTATCGTCACCATTAAAAATGGAGAAACAAGCTCAGGCTCCCGTTGGCTGCGTGTTGAACGGCTTTTGTAAAGGAGGTAGTGGTATTTTTGGTTTTCGTCTGGTTTGGAGATGCCTGTCTGCCGCTTTGTACTTCATTAGAAATCAGTCTCTAAGGTTGCAGGAAAACAGTCCCGCCGGAACACAAAGGAGGATTTTCTCTGAAGGAAAACCTCATGAAGTGCAAGAGAAAAGTATGAAACAGGAACCCAACTTTGAATCACATGCTGTCCCTTGGTTGTTTGCTGCAAACATTGGTATATTTCCTTTTTAAACGGTTCCCTCTTGGTTGTGACATGAACGTTTTGTCCAAAGATGTGACTTCGGTGACCACATTACTTCCTCTTCCTACAAATGACTGAAGAAATAAAGAGAAAAAGAACCTAACATTTATAACCACAGCACCAGAAATCGCTGATTTCGCCTCTCTGTGACACACGTGTCCGTAAACGCCTGGTTTTAAGGAATGCTCGTGCAGTAGTTGGGCCAGTCCTGGAACCGTGTTTGGAACACAGTTTAGCCTGAGCGCATCACCTCTAAGTGCTTCTTTTTTCTTAATATTCGCTCTGTTTAATCTAATTTTTGGCCTCAAACCTGACGCGAGTCACTCGCAGCCACATTCCAGCTCAAACGTGTCCGAATTCTAGCACACTTTGGTTTTTTCGGGAATGGTCAGCACTGTTGCGTCATTTTAAAAGAAAAGGTTAAAGGAACACAAAGCGAAAGGATTCAAACTCCTGATTCGTTGTCTTTTTGGCCAATTTTGGAAAACAAAACATCAAATAAACAACTCAAAAAAATGGCAAAACAGACTACTAGGGACTACTACTAGGGTTTTTGGTTTTCTACACATTTCTTTGGTTACCTGTAACGAAAATAAAAACGGGGATAAGACTGGAATAAATTCGGCACGGCGCCGCGGGGAAGGTGACGCGCGTACGCTCGCGGAAAACAAACATGGCGGACCTCACGTGCGCTTCCTTGAACACAAACTCACACAGTGAATGGCAGACAGCTGCTGCACAGTAAACCAGCACAAGCAGAGAGCAGGAACCCAAGCTGAGCAGAGTTGCCACATTTGGTGTCCCACAAAAAGAACTCCCCCTTATTTGTTTATCAATTTGGACACAGTTCCGGGCAGAACCTTTGTGGGATGAGGTATTCTCTGACTGCAGTAATAATATATATATATATATATACTTTTTTTTATTATCATTAAAGCATTGCTGAGATTTCTACAACTAAATACAAAACCAAAAAGGAAGGAAAAGAATGGATATTTAAATCATCTGTTTGGTTAATGGCAACTTTAAGTGCTGTTTCCGAATGTTGTCGCCTGCTACTCTGGGGCAGTTTGGGGGTGGGTCACAGATGTTTGGGGGCGTTCTGGGGGTTAAAACACTCGTTTTGCAGAAACTATCTGGAATGGTGTGAACAGCCAGAGGAAATCCGACGGATAACAGAAGCGGGAAAAAAAAGTACGATGAAACGGAACACGGCTGTGGAAATATTGATCCTCAAACATAAACAGTAATAACATCATTTTTTTTAAAAAAAAAAGAGGAAATGAAAAAAGCTACCACACATTTTTTTTCTTGTTATATTCCATAATCGTCGACAGTTCTCTTTTTAATCACGATATTTCTGGAGACGTGTCTTTTCGCTTCTCCTCTTTTCTTTCAGAGTATTCCAAGCTCATCCCTCCATCCGGTGGACGGAGGAGAGGAGGAGGAGGAGGAGGAGGAGGAGGAGGTGGAGGACAGCACCAAAGGGTCCAGGTCCTGCAGTCTTTAGGGGTGGAAAAAAAAAGTTTTTGTTGTTTCTCTTTTCTCTCACTTTGAATCAAAGATTTTTAAAAGCTGTCTGTCACTAAGTGTCTTTGTGAAAGGCGGGAGGGGGAGAGGTGCGGGCATGGACCGGCACCACGTGCCACCTACCCGGAGTGGGGGCGGGGGTGGGGTCGGGCGGGGGGGGCAGCCTCGCCGCGGGCGCAGGGTGGAGACAGCTCGGCAGACGAGCCGGAGGTAATCTTTGAAAGCGCTCCTCTCTGATCTCAGGCCGGCAGTTTTATTCAAATCAAAGAAAATGAAAAGTGATCGGCATTGTTGGGGGGGGTGGGGGGGGGGACCTCCCAGCCCCCGCTGCTCCACATCTATATACAAGTGATCCTGTGTGTGTCCTTCTCACTCACACACACCTGTGTGTCTGCGTAGAAACAGGGATGGTAGACGGGGACAACAGCGAGCGCCGACTGACCAGAGAGGATGATGGGACGAGGGAATGTGTGTGTGTGGGTGGCTGCATGAGTGTGTATGCGTTGAGTGGTGTCACACACGGGGGTGAAGCGGAGCTCCACAGTCTCGTTTTTGCGTCTGAAAGTAACGAAGGTCGACTAAACCCTGTTCTCCCCCCCCCCCCAGCGCGGTCCTGGGGGGGAGGTCTTTGCATTTTCGTAAAAACAACAAAAAATAATCTTTTTTTCCTCTCTTTTCTCTTTAAATGTAGTGTGTATCTTCTCCTCTCCGCACTGAAGGGGGGGGGGGTGTGTCCCCATTTTCTCCCTCTTGCGTTCGGTCCTACTCCAGCTCCTCGGTGGGAAGATCCTCCTCCAGGTCGCGCTCGTCGCTCGGCAGTGGGAGGCTGTGTGTGACCCCGGCCAGGAGAGACACCGGCCGGCTGTCCTCCTCCAACTCAGTGGGCTCCTCCTTCACGTGGACCTGGTGGCTGCAGGAGAGCGAGGGGGGGAGGGTGTTAAAGTCGGTTGTGATTTTAATAAAACATGCGTTAGAGCGGTGAGCAGTGGGGGGGGGGGGGCGTTTGCAGATGTACCTGTACTGCTGGGGGCTGAGGGTGGGGCTGCAGCTGCCGTTGCTGTTGACCTGCTCCACAGTGGAGCTGACGTCATCGTGGCCCACGTGCAGCATGTTGAGGCTGGCCGCAGACGGAGAGGTCAGCAGGGAGGGGCTGTTCAGCAGCGACAGGCTGCTCTCTGCCAAAGCCGCCTGCAAAAGTTGGGGGGGGGGGGTTGTGTTAAAAACAGAAATAAGGCAAAAGATTTTATAAAGACTTTTTAAGAACAGCATTTTAGTTCCTCCATATGAACAAGTTAGTTGCTGGTGCACTTGCAACCACTAGGGGGCACTTATATACAATACTTGTACTTCTCCCTGCAGTTACGGTTACTGTGTGTGTGTGTGTGTGTGTGTGTGTGTGTGTGTGTGGGTGTGTGAGTGACAGAGCAAAATCTTGAGATGAAGATGAATCACACACAACATACACTAAAAAAACAGTGACCCATCCTGCTGTTTATAGATACACTCTACTGTGTGTGTCTCTGTATGTCATCCCATAGAAAATAAATAAATAAAGTAAATAAAGAATGCCAATATAATAAAACCCTGATCTTAGTGACCTTAGTTGACAAATACTTGAAGCAATAAATCATTTTATTCAGAAAATTGCAGGTCTGTGGGCCTGATGTGTACAAGAGTCAGGAGCTAGTGCGTGTGTGTGTGTGTGTGTGTTGTGTGTGTGTGTGCAGAGGTGGGGTGGGGCATGCGTGTTAATGTGAGGTGGGAGGTGAGGATATGTGTTCTGGTGGAAAGGGAGCTGGTGTGAACGTCGTTAGGGAATCTGCTAATTATAAAAGGGAATTGATATTAATGACCTTGATTGTGATTGGCTGTGTGTGTCTGTCTGTGTGTGTGTGTGTCTGTGTGCGTGTGTCTGTGTGTGTGTGCATTCCTTACCTGATAGCTGGCATTTAGGGAACCAAAGCCCAGTCCTGAAATCATGTTTTTCACCAGAGTGGGACTTCTGTTTGCAGAGACAATCACAAATGAAGGCCACATGTGAAAGACCCATCACAAATCATTTTTGCATACTTATCAAACAAGTGGAAACACACACAGACTGTAAACAGATGCTAAAACACACACACTAGAGCGTCTAATATCAGGAGTTTACAGGAGTGTGCGTGTTCGTGTGCATGTGTAATTATTCTGGGTTTCTCTGGTGGTTGGAGAGAACATCTGTTTACGCTAACAAGGATTTTCCTCTTCTGCATCTTACACAGCTGTTTACTAATGGTGTCGACAAACAGGGCAGCACACACACACACACACACACACACACACACACACCACACACACACACACTGCAACATGTTAAGCCACAGGCTTTTTTAAATCGAGCTAGCCTCTTGGCTAAAAAAAAAAAAAAGACGTCCTTTTCGCAAATCAGCGTGACAGAACGCATCTGCTCACACTCGCATCATCCTCACACGTGCACGGTGTGCGTGCACGCGCACTCACCCGGTCATCTTTGGTGGTCTCCTCTTTTGGTATTCAACTTCATCCACAGTCCACACGGCCCCCTTCACGTTCTCCACGCGAACGAAGCACTTGTGCAGACTCAGGTTGTGGCGCACAGCATTCTGGGAAAAAAAGGACAAATATGACGGTCAGTCAACAAGATTAGTTTACATTTTACATGGATTTGTTTTATTAGAATTTTAAGTGTATGATGCAAAATAACTCAAATTCCATCCGGTTAAAACGGTGAGCAGCGATCTTTAGGGAAGCTTAGATTCCTGGAAAGCTCACTCAGGATGTGTTTGGGACAAACAAAGCTTTCCAGCCTGGTGTTAAATTCCCTTTTAAAAAGAGCGACCTGAGGATAATCCGATTCACACCCATCGCACATCCACAGTGCTGCTGCGCGTGCGGCGCCAACGCTAGGTAACTTCTCCGGAAACATTATTTTATCTTCAAATTTTTCTCATCAGTTATCAGCACACACACACACACACACACACACGCACACATGCACACGACAGACGCTCACATCCACAGGCGAGCACGCTGCTATCTTTGTCTCACCCCCCCAGGGACAGGCCTCCCTTTTCATCTGCTATTTGTAGTTTGTTCATGCCCAATTTCATTACCAATTTTAATTCGTCTATAATTAAATCCTGCATATTCTCTCTGACACGCTGTTCTAAGCTGAGAGGGAGGGACAGGCCAGGCATGCATCACTCCTCGCAATAATTACACACTCAGACACACACACACACACGCATACAAGCACACAAGTGCACACACACATAATTACACAAGCCATAATCAGCGGAGGAACCTTTTCTCCCCCACATCCCCTCAACCCCCCGAGCTGTGATGCTAAGTTTTGTAAATGAGTCTGACCCCAATCTGTGCCCGCCACCCTGGCAGTGCAAACACACGTACACACAAACACACACTCGCGCACGCCGGTGCTGTGGCGGCATTATTTGCATTCATCTCCGTGATGAAAGCCTAATTCTCCCTGTTAAAACATTAGCAGTCATTTACAGTGGGTCACAGCGCATGTGCCACTCATCTCGGGGGAGGGGGGGTCACAAGAGGGGGCAGGATTTTTGGGAGGAAGGACTGAATTGTTTCTGACAAAACAAAGAGCAAAGGTGTGTTGCAGGTTCACACCGCAGGTGCAAACATCTGGCCGTTGTTATTAATCCAGAGCTGCTGCCACGTCCCCAAATTAGCCTCCATAGGATTGCAGCTGATCAACGTGCTTAAATTCTACACTGATATTTCCCTTTGATTTATTCACACTATGAACACAAGGGGCTCACTTGAGATTCTAAAGTGATCATTTGGATCTGAAGTAGCCCATTTCCCTCTCTGTGTGGAGAGTGTGGACCACCAAGGAAACATTTTCAGATATTTGACTGGGTTTGAGACGCCAGCTGGTTCTTTTGGTTAAATCATGTGACTATTCCTGAATGATGCATCTGCACGCTGAGCTCATCTGTTTCAGAAGTTATCGCTGGCATGGATACAACATTCAGAAGTTAATCCGGTCCCTACCTCATCCTCCCTCCCTTTATTTTAATGATCAATGGCTTCCACTCCGACACCGCTGCTGTCCTCATGAAATATAACAGCCTATTAAAGGACATACATCTCCACGGGCCTATTTGACTTTGTGCGGCGCTATATAAATACGTTAGGGCTATATCTGAAGGTCTGCGAGGCACAGGAAGCAGACACCGGACATGAATAGTTAAAATTCATAAAAGTCAGATGAGGAGGTAAAGATATTCTTAACTGGCCCATCGCTTAACCTTCCCTCTACCGCTCCATCATCATCTTCATCATCCTTCCCTGCAACCTCGCCACCACTTTCCTTGGTTTTGGGCTATTAGAGAAAGGACGCCGTCCCTCCCCCCCCCATCACTTCTACTCCTTTGTTCTGTCCTTGCACTTGCTCTCTCTCTCCGGAGGAACTTAAATTAGTGTGAGGTTTCTGCAGAAATGGGTCAGCACCTACAATAGCGGGATCAGGCCAGGTGGCTGTGTGTGACAGAATGAATTTAATGTGTGTGATGATGAGCAGTGTGTGTGTGTGTGTGTGTGTGTGCTATGCTGGGCGTGAGAGAGCTGTTTAGGTTAGGAATGAGTGACCAATCCCTGCACAGACGTTGAAACGAAGCCATCAAATCGAATCCAAATGTTGCAAACAAGACTGCAAAATCTGCTGCACGCATTGTTGCTGTGCCTGTGGTCCGACCGTCTCCGCGGGCGCGTGTTTGGGCTTTAGCAGCGGGCGCAAACCACAGTTAGGCTGCAGCTTTGCTCCTGGCGCAGCAGCAGATGACATTTTAGGTTCAATTAAAAGTACAGTGCACAGAAACAAGCTTTGACCTGTGAAGCGCCAAAACGAAGTTTTCCTCTGGAAATCCTCAGCCTTTTTACCCTTTAAACAATCCCAAGCTCGTCAGAGATGATTGAATCAGCCCGGATCTTCTTGAGCAGTGGAAACCACTCATTTCAAATGTTTTCACTGCACTGGAAACGATGGCTGCTCATAATATGTCATAAAATTAGCAATAATCTGTTTTCCACTTCTTCCCAAGAGTTTTTTTCTACCGCCTCATATGTTGGGAACCATGAACCAAAAAGCCTAAAATGACGACTGCAGTTTGCTGCCAACACATGATCTTCTGGGTTTTATTTGGACATAAAGGTCAGATTAAAACAACTGCAAAATCTGTGTAAAAGAGGGAGACTTTCACCTTCCATGTGGCTGTATTTCTCCTGAAATAGGCAAACTTCCGTGTAAACCAGTTGTAGATCTCATTGAGAGTCAACTGTCTGTCTGGGGACTCCAGAATGGCCTGAAGGTGTCGAGAGAGACAACAAAACTTAGAGAAAGCGCAGACGGAGGGATGAGGCGGAAGAACCGGGCGTCCGGAGGAACTTACGTGACGTATGAGAGAGGCATAAGTAAAGGGAGGCCTGACATCGGCGTTCTTGTAGAACTCACAGTTCTGAGCGAGCTCTGCAAAACAATAAACATGCGTCAGTCTCGATGAGGTCGTTGGACATTGAAACATCTGTGGAAGCTTGACTGACAGCTGAAAAAGAAACTTTTGTGATCCTTATTTCGCTTCACGAGAGGCTACAGGTAATGCAGGAACAAACCTGGCAACCATAAAACCCGACAGACGTTGGAAGCCTACAGCGCTCGCACCATATGGGCTCGCTGGCGAACCCCTGAGAGAGAACACACGCCGGTGGCGTCACGAGAAGGCAGGTCTGGAGCTTACCTGAGGCGATCGGGGTGCAATACTTGTCGGAGTTGCGCCTACGTATGGGCCCGACGCCGTGCGTGTGGGAGTGGGAGTGTGTGTGCAGGCTGGAGGAGCTGATGACCGAGGGTCCCTGGCGCAGCGGGGTGATGGGGGTGGCAGCCGAGGTGGGTGGATGAGGGAGGCCCTCCGGGTAGGCCTCGCTGTCCCTCTTTATTAAAGAGCCGCTGGACGCCAGGTTCAACTGAAGAGAGACGCACGTTCACACCATCAGTTCATTGAACTATGAACTCTGACCCTGACTGTCCGCTGGGCCGGCGTTTAGCGTTGTGGCGAGCGGCGTGAACAGGTGACAGAAAGAACGGAGTCTGCAGGGGCGCCGGAGACCCGTTTGTGTGCAGAGACATAAAATGGATTTTCTACACGACTGGTGCTTTCTCCGTGTTTACCCTCCACCATCTGCTCTAGAAGCCTTCTCTGCACACGGAGACCGGGTCGAGGGCGGCCGATAACCATCCCCAGTCCGTCCGTTGCATAAGAAGATCGATATCTTTGTATATATATATTCGGGCCGAGCCGCGCTCACAAGAACAAAATAGAGGTTTTAGAAACGCCGCTCAGGCTGCAATTAACCCCGGCCTTCCAAATCCGAAACCACAGCGTGCTTGTAAGGAGGGAACGCACACGTGCACCCTGCGGTGGCACAGGCTTCACGGACCAATCTGGCCCAATTAGGCAGAGCCGCGCACACACGCACACGCACAGCCAGTTTTCCCGGGCTCACTGGGATGGACGTTTTGGGCTGCTAGCTTAAGACTAATTAAAACCACTGTGCACGTGTGTGTGTTTATGCGTGTATAAAACGTGCCCCTCTCGGTACCGTTTAAGCTGACCGAGAGAGGCGGGGCTGTTTAACAGGTACTTCATTAACGCTGTGACCACGCTGCATCACCACGGTAACAGTCCAACCCTGTTAATTGAGGCCAAGCTTTGTTTCCATCCCTGACGCTCCGCCCCTCCCCCTCCTCCTCCAATCCCTGACCCCGAGGCTCGTCTCCAGCGGCGACAGAACACGCCTCTTCCTGATTTCCCATTAGATGTTAATAACAGCTGATCCCCCCCCCCCCCCACCGCAATCGACGCATCCAGGCACACACTCACATGCTGCACCCATTTATATTCCCCCGTATTAAGACACTCTGCTTCTAATTGACAATTAATTTCAACATCTTCATATTTTAATAAGACTCCTCGTCAATCTGAAATAATGAAATATTCATTAGATTCCTAATAACAACTCGGCAACACACGCGGGCACATTTGCACACGTCAAATCTTTCCTGCTTTTGTCAGCGCACGCTGGAAATCTGGCTCCAGCTGCTCCCTCCGTCTGAGGAATCATCAGTTTCAAACAAATTGGAAGTTTAACAGAGACATAGTTTGAATATTTGGAATTTACTGCTTTCTGGGGGAACATTATAAAAGCAGACTTTTCTCAGGTTCTGCGACAGGAGAAATTTAACAAAGAGATTTTTGTTAAAGGGGAAAAAAGATGCAGTCAAAAAGTCCATCTGATTTAAAACCAGCGCAGTTACACTGACTGGTCAATAGGGGGAGTAGATACCAACAATAAGGACGACAAGGCGCGAGGGATGAGTGGGAATGGAGACGAAGAAAATGCTCAATGATGAGAAGCAGCAGTAGGTCAGAGAGTTTGGGGTCAGACGGTGTCGTGTATCTGCAGCGTGAACTCACTGGTTGGTTAAAAGGCTTTGGCTCCGACGGGCGCATGTGCAGGTGGGCCATCATGGCTTGGAGTCGCTCGCTCTCCTTCGCCAACTGTGAAGGACAACAAGGGCAGACATGACCACCAGAAACAACAACGTTTCGGGACCCGAGCCCACGCTCGGCCCGAGATGAGGCGATATTGACACAGACTCAGAATTCTGCCTCAGGCGGGAAGAAAAATATGAAAAGCAGCCACGTCTTTCCCCCGGAGCTGCCTCGCGCACTTACACCAGCCTGGAGACGCGCTCTCTACTGTTTGACATCGGTGAGCGGGTTCTAACCGGTGCTGCTGCAGCCCATCTTGCATCCAGTGTGTGTGTGTGTGTGTGTGTGTGTGTGTGTGTGTGTGTGTGTGTGTGTGTGTGTCCTCCCCAGAAAGAACGGGTCCACTGGAGAGCGATAGCACCATTTACATACTCATACAGCACAACCATGCACAGATATGAGATTCTTAAACAGGGTGTGTGTGTGTGTGTGCGTGTGCACGTGAGTGAGTGTGTGCGCGCGCCGTTGGAGGGCTCCACCAGTCTGACGGCCTCCCTGATCTGATGTGACACCTCTGCCTCTCTGTCACTTTGCGTTCGCTGGTGGTGGCTTCAGGGCCCCCTGATAAACGCTGTTTACCATCACTGAACACAACACTAACGCCGGACACGCGCGCGCCCGCGCACGTGCGCGGTTTCAAAAACTATGTCGAGATGAGCGCGAAGAGGCTCCCTTTGTGTTTCGGCTCCTTGTGGAACTTTTCTGCGCATTCCTCTGTTCTGTTGGTGTTTGTGCTTCGGCTCATCTGTTGAGATGCTTGGAGAGCTCAGCGTGCACCAGCCACTTTAAGAACAAGAGCGGCAGCCCGGTCATCCACTCCCCCCCTCCCCCGTCCTCCCCCCTCTTCTCTCACTGGTGACCAGAGCAGCTTTATAATTGGAGCGGCGATGGCAGCTTCACTGCCGACTTCTTTTAAATTACAAGCTCCGCTGCTCTCCATAAACTCTGCCCTGCTTCAGACGCGTCGCCGCCACCGACCGGCAAACACGCTCTTCTGTGGCTTTGTTTAAAGGCGCGTGTTTGTGCGCACGGCGGCGTGACTCACCTGTATCTCCAGCTGCTGAACCACTTGCATCTGGACTCGGCACTGAGCGGTGCTGCGGTCGTCGAGGGCGTGCTCGTTGTTCAAGTGCCTGAAGGTGAGAGGGGAAACGAGAGGAAGTCGCCAATCAGTTCGGGCTTGATTGGCTGAAAAATTCAATCAAATCAAAACAACTTATGGAACAGGAAGTACCCGATTTCTCCTGATTAATGCATCTAGAACGTGTTTTCACGTGGCGTGAATGGTGCTCACTGATAGGTTGTGAATGTGAGGCCAACATGAGAGAAAGCGATGACAACAATCTGGTGTCACGCTTGAGGAAACGTGAAAGTGGTTGGATGTGGAAGTGAAAGTTCTGAGGCTAAAACATTAGCTCCTCCTCTTCTGCTTCCAAATCTGTTTCAAATGTAGAGAAAACGCCAAAGGTCGATGAAACTGGCAAAGAAATATAACACTCCAGTTGCAAAAACATGGCCGAACGGGGGGGCGGAGCTAAAATACAGCCTGCGCAGGCCACGTCAACGTGGAACTACATCCTTTCCACGTGCGAGAGGCCAAATTTGTTTTTAAGGGTTTAATTACTGGCAGGAGTTGGACTTTGAGTTAGCAAAAATAAATCCCAATCTAGGGAGTTTATTTTGTCTAGTGCAGGACGCAACAGCTGTGTTGTGTGTGTTTGTGTTCTTCAATGGTCCTCAGAGAGACGTGACCCAAGACAACCACCTGGACATGAGCTCATGTGTTATCGCAAAAAGCCTTATCGTCTGTTTGTTAAACTCCAACTTTTAACACTTGTTCACTTGTGTGTGTGTGTGTGTGTTGTGTGTGTGTGTGTGTGTGTGTGTGTGTGTCCTTGCACATCCTATGTAGTGAGGACCATATATGCATCTTTAAATTTTGTTCAGTGTGTGTGTGTGTGTGTGTGCTGCTAAATCAGTGTGAGATTTCCCATGTCCTACGAGACAGCCTGTAAATTGAGTGCACTTCAAAAAGTCAGTGTCCTACTCGATTAGGCAGAAACTGTACAGTATATCTTCAGTGTGCGTGCATTTGTGTGTGTGTTTGTGTCTTTAAGAAGGCAGAAAGTTGGGCAATATCTGTCCAGACTGGAAATGAAAGGAAAACAATGATGTCATGGTGAAGCTAATCCAGGCAGATAGACAGCTCAACACAAGTGCACGATAATAACAACAAAAACATGAGCTCACCCCTCTTTTGGACTCTCTATTAAGCTCTATCTTTCACATGCACTCCTGTCCACTCTCCACACTTGTCTTCCCCCACAAAATGCCAGTGATTCACCCTCATTCCAACCGAATCTGCCTGATTACCCCCCCCCCCCCCCCCAACCTCTGAGTCCCTCTTTAGTCGGGCCATAAACAGTAGCCGGTTTCCTTTTTTTCAACGTGTCCCGACAATGAGGCTCTGTTTACTCCTCTGAGTGCTGGCAGACAAGACTTTAACCCACATTACACCCAGCTCCACCGACCACAGCCAAAGTATTATACCAGAGGACCGGGAGGGGGGAGGGGGGCAGAGAGAGGAGAAGAGAGGGCTGGGATAGAGGAGTGTCTCCTACGCTTCTACCCTTTTCTCTCCTGGGGCGATGACTAAAGCTGGCTGGAAGGGAACGCACCGTCGGCCTGACGGCATTATCTGTCACTGCCTTCATTTTCTTGCCTAACCCCCCCTTTCTTACACACACACACACACTCCCTTTTCCTCTATCTCTCATTCTCCTTCCATCTGCCCCGAGGCCATGTGAAATGAGACACCAAACAACAGCTTTCCTGTCCAAACTTTCCCAGCCTGCCTGCGCGCTTTGATCCCGCCGTCCGATGCCATCACGCTCACCGCGGACACGTCTGCGATTGTGTGTGTACTTCGTCACCCGGCTTATTAATACCGCCGTAGCTCAAATAGCTAAGAGAGCCACATAGCTAATGAGAGGATGAGTTTGTTTAGGGATTCATTAAAGGGCTTTTGGAGGCTTCGTTAGCAGCCAGAAGGGGAAGTCGGCTGCGTTGTGTGTGTGTGTGTGTGACAATGAAGGGGGAAGCTGAATGTCAAGGCCTGTAGCTGCATTAGCATAGTCCAGTGACTCCTACATACTGGTAAATTACCGTGATGGAGTGAGAAGTGGGTTTTAAGCCGCTCCTCCCTTGTTACTGGATTTAGGGCAGTTTAAAATGTTCTGCGTCACAGCTCTGCTTCCTGAGCAGGAATCATTTGCTACTCATGTAAAAAAAACAAATAGTGCCGAGAATTCCTCAAAAGAAAGCGAGAAACAAACACACAGTTCCCCTCTCCTTGTGTTTATGATACACGTGTTCACCTCAGAGCAAATGTGATGTAACAGACGGCAACTGGTGAATTAGCGAGGAAACGTGAAGCGGCCCTAACACGCCGGTGTGGTCCCCCACGTGTGCCTCCTCCCAGAGATGCTAGGATGTTAGAGTTCAGGCTCCAAGTTTGGGTCCGATAACTTACTTGATGAATTGTCCCATGTCCTCACACAGGGCTTCACAGCCGGGCCACTTGCACTCTCCATGTCCATAGAGAGGGTGTGAGCTAGCGTGCTCTTCGTGACTGCAGCGAAAGACACAGAAGAAGAGAAACGGAGCGGTCAGAAATGTAGAGAACACAGTTTTATCGGGCCTCTCTCTCGCTTAATGATGCACACGTGCAAAACCGCGACAGCGGCAGAACCGTCGCAACCATCTGAGTCTGGTTAGCGCTCATTAGCTTCCAGAGTTCACAAAGCCAAGAGCGGAGAGGGGACGATGGAGCAGAACCGGGTCAGTTACAGAAGCCAGGCAAATGAGGGAATTGGTCCAGCAACCTCAGAGGCACATTCTTTAATTCCGTGACCTGTCTTTGTGTGCAGCGCATGTGTGCTGCGCATGTGTTGCTGCGTGTGTCTTGAGTTTCAGAAGTTGACGGGTCGGCACGGCACCAAGCAGCAGTGACTGATTGGTGGCGGCTGCAGTTGTGCTTGTTGCTCTTTTGCGGTGAGTTTGTGCACTTGTGTTTTTTTGCGTGTGTTTCTCTGAAAAATTCGGCGTGTGTGTGTGTATGTGTGTGCGTGTGGTGATTAAATTCCATGCCTGGTTTGGTTTGGGCCAACTCTGCTATTGCACGTGTGCTCGTGCGTGTGTTTGTGACAGCGGTATGAGTGTGTGTGGCAGGTCCAGTAGCAGATGCGGTCGAAAGCCGGCGCATCACCGTCGATCGCTGTCTCCACTTATATTTACATGACTGTGTATGTGTGCGTGGACGGATTCAAAAATCAACATCAGAGGGGTGTGTAACAAAAAACATTTGTCCAACAGATGGAAACATGTCTCTCTCTTTCTCCCCCTTCACTTTTTCTCCTCTTCCTGATCACATGTGTTGGCTGAGGGTGGAAGTTTGTGCGCGCGGCTGCTTGTGTATATGTGTATATGTGTGTGTGTGTGTGTGTGCTGGCTGTGGTTGAGTCAACTCAGAAGCAGCTCAGACAGCAGACAAGACAAACTGCTGGCAACCGCATTCTCCTCCACATCAGCCTGCAATAGCTTAGCGGGCTAAGCTACTGATACTGCTCCCCACTTTGTTCTATGCTGGTAGCATGACAGGGTGCAACTGATAGGATAAACTATGGCACTGTTATTATTCATGCACACTCATGTTGACATTTTCAAGTGGGGTCAAGGGTCAGCAGCACCAAAAGACATTTAGGGTTCTTATAAGCCCTTATATTGGATTATAACTTCGTAGCATCTCGCGTAAATGTGTGCTGGTATGACACTAAAGGTCCTTGAATCCTTGAACTGAGCCGTCGACCTTGGTCCAACAGTGTGTGTATGAGTGTGTATGTGCTACTCACTGGCTGCTGGGGGCCTGGCTGCCTTTAGGGTAAAGGGGAACATGGTCATCTCCGCTGTCTGCCTTGGTGAAGGAGGATATCCACTCAAACAGCCTGGCACTTAAAGACGGAGATAAGCCCATGAGCAGCCAACACAGCCATGGGTCGTACAACACGCGCGCTGCTCGCCACACATGCACCCGTTTCTCTGTGCTAACGGCCACTTTTGTACGAGGAGGCCTGCTTCCGCCGTTCTCTCTACCGAAAGCAGCTGAGCATCCTGACAGAACGTACCGCACCCGACACGCCTCGCTCAAATGGACCGGGAGCCGTTTGCACCCTGGTGACGTGTGACATGCAGCGTCACCGTGTTTCTGTGTGCACGCGCGCAGTTGAAAGCTCGAAAAACGACCTGGCGGGAGCGTGTGAGTCCGAGTCACGCAGAGGACAAACACATCATCACCGTGGGGATATTTTAAAGACTCCTGACGTACCTGTCTCTCTTTGGGGTGTGGCTCTGTCCGTTGGCCAGGCTGTGCAGTGCGATGTGAGTGCTGGCTGCTTTGGGGAAGACTGAGGTAGAATTGGAGCTGTTGGTGCTCAAGTCCAGGCCCTCGGCCTGTTTCAGGGCCTCCTCGCTGCTCTGCACCCCCGACACCTCCTTCCACAGCTGCTGGAGGTCTGATGGACACATCGCTGCAACGGAGCAACAGCTCGGTGAGAAACCGTTTCAGAGGTGAAGTCATTTAGGCAGAATGGCTAAATTCCAGCCATTTAAGGCAGCTTTCACTCACAAACGCGTGTGGATGTAAAACGCAGCTCCCCTGAGAACCAGGGAGAGTAAACCAGTGCCAAAATGTGAGCATTGCTTCATGAACTTTAGGACACCAGAACATCCACAGACGGAATTTTTCATCCCTGTCCAAGACGTCTAAGCTGCTACGTCTCCAGGGAGGGATGAGGTCAGAGCCTGGACGCTGAGATTAAATAATTAATCTCTCTTTTCATAATAATCGAGTCAAACGCGAGCGTACTTTCAGTCTCGGCTTTGCCCGTCCTCGGCCAGTGGATCCTGACCACGCGTGCGCAGCCACACACGCATGCACACATGAACGGAGCTGGAAAGCGATCCAGCTATTATGTCTGCTTTGTCTGCATTCTTCTGTAGCCCCGCCAAAACAAAAGTTCTCACTCTGGAGGAGTGACGCACTGCGAGCGCGGATTAGTGCGTATTAACCTGAAACCTAACCAATCTGTTAACAGGCCTCCGGGGGAAGACAAGCTCGCGTCACAAACTCTCCAAAATGCTGTTTACAGATGTGCGGAGGGTAAATAATGCCACATCGGCTCTCTACACTAAAAAAACCATCTGCAGTTTGAGTTCCCGCCTCACAATATCCCGCAGCTATTGAACAAAAGCTTATGAAGCGTGATTGCGCCCTGCGCCTGTTAAACGTGACGCCCACATCTGGCTGCTGCGGTCACACTTTATTTCACGCTAACGTCTGCGGACAAATGGGACGTTACTTTGGAAGGTGTGGTCGTCCAGGATGAGGTCACATTTCACAGAGAGAAAAATAAAAACAACCCCGGAAGTTGGTTCCCGTGCGCAGCCTCGGCGATCCGCCTGAGCGCAAAATATTATCATCTGAATTAGTTCAGCGCTCCAGATACGTACAAAGGTTTTGCATCTTACTGGGAGTCGCACCCTTCGTGCCACAAAACGCCCCCACCAACCACCCAGGAGCCCTTTGATGCGGGGCAACGGCGTGTGCAGTTGCGTATGCGCGCGCGAGTATTTATGCCTGTGTGTTTGTGTGTTTGTGTGGCATGGCTGGTCAGAGGAATGCTCGGGCTCACGCCTGGCTGAGCCGTCACAATGGGCCGGCTCTTTCACACTGCAGGGAAATTCCACCCTGATGCGGAGACAGAGGGAGTCCAGAGAGTCTGAGAAACCAAACCCCAGCGTTAGCTAACTCCTAAATCCTGCTTTTCATTTAGATTCTCGCTCTTCCTGTAAAATTGTTATTAAAATAACAGTCCTACACGCAGTCGCTGTACTGCACACACACACACACACACACACACACACACACACACACACACACACGCACGACTGCAACAAAGACTGAGCAGACAGAAGGAAGGAAACTGGCCAGTTTAGGCGACTCAAAAAGTGCTTTAGCAACGCTACGGCCACTTTAAAGCTCCTAAAGCAATTTCTTGTGTGAGCATGTGCGTGATAGACCTGGCGCAGACAAAAGTGGATATGTGCACATGCGCGGAAGGGCGGGCCAGTCAAAGAGTCAACCTTTATCCCCACAAAACCGCGCTGACAAAACAAAGGACCCAGGTAAGAAGTTCCATGTCGGAAGAGAAGAAAACCGGCGGGCAAATCAAAAACACAACGCTGATGTTCTGGTGTCTGGCTTTTATCACACACACACGTGCGCGCGCGCACACACTCACTCAAGCACGTGCACACACCATCAAGCAGTGGCATATTTTACCTATTATCCAAATGAGTACCTTCCACAAACCCACCAATCAGGCTTCCTTTTATGTTTTAAAGGCTGATTAACTTAACAGCCATCACACGCAGCAGTGGGTGCAGACCTGGGCATGTGTGCTCAGTGAGGACCACGTGTGCAAGACATGTCTGCAGGGTCATGGCTGTGCGTGTGTGTGTGTGTGTGTACCTTGTTGCAGAGACTGCATGGTGGCAGTGGGCTGCAGTGGGACCAGGCCTTGTCTCTGGAGGTTGAGGATATGCTGCTGCTGAAGTTGTTGCATCTGGATGAGCTGCTGCTGGAAGGCCAACTGCTTTGTGCCTAGCTGCTGTTAGCATGAGGACAGAGAGACAGGAGGCAGAGGCGGGTGTTAGCTTTTGGCAATTTCATAACAACGGACGGTATTAAATAAATAACACGTTGATGATCTGCAGCCGAGAGAGGGAACTGTGCAACATGTGCGCAGAAGATCTGAGCCACTGAAGACAATCTGTGAGGAGCCCTGGGGGAAATCCAGGAGGGAAGGGAATATGGGAGAGACTACATGGCACGTGGCGATAATGTTGGTGTGTGTTGTCCTGATAAATGGCCCCTTCCTGCTCTGTCAGTGTGGGGCAAACCTGGACTGTGCTGCGCTGTTTGAAGTCCCCCCCACAACAGCGACCCCCACAGAGAAAATGGACTTTATCTCGCGCAGATAAGAGGGGAAGAAATAAATAAATACAACCGGAGGAGCTGCTCGTTGTGTGTCTCCGCGCGTACGTCTGACAGCGTGAAACTCTTTGAACAGAGAGGATCTCACAGGAAGGGCAGAAAGGTCACTTCCTCTTAGACTTGGTGCCTAGGGAGAGCAGTGACCGTGCGTGTGCCCGTGTGTGTCTGTGTGTGTGTTGGAAGGTTCCACTGACGTGTTTGGGCTATAAAACATCTAAATTATTATAGCTGAAGGATTTAGCATTAATATCCGATGGGTTGGTTTCCTGAGTTTTGGTCACATGCACATGTGCTACAACTGTCGGGCATTTTCTAAAGAGGAAATGAGTGTATTAATATGATCAATCACAGTTTCCATGTTGCAGCTATGGCCCACTACTGTAGCTGGGACATTTATATGAAATGAAATTTACTTTTGAAAGGTATAAATCGCTTACATCAGCTCTGGTGAAGTACGCTGCCTTCTACACATCGGCTGTATTAAAGAATTTGTCACCGGCCCTTTAGTTTTGGAGTTCTATTCTATTTCCTTCGAAGCCACTTCTCCATCTATCATTCCCTCCTGAGACATCTCCACGGTTCTTTAAGACACACATATTTTGTGTGTGTGTGTTCTGTTTACATTAGCTGTGGCTGAGTGGCCAAAGCTAGCGCAGTAACAGGCTGTCAATGTGATTTATGAGCACATCACACACTGTCTGAGCCTGCCAGTCACACGGACACGCACTCACTCACACACACGCCGCAGATGGACACTCCAAGACGAAGGCACATACGCGTGCACACATCTCCTGCGATGGTCAGAGTCACTTCATTAAGCCGACTCCTGACCGGTCCCAAATGCACTCGCGCCACACAAAAACACAGTCTCGGCTCACGCACACATCCACTTCCCTTCAACGTGTCACATTTAGGCGGACGGGAAAACGAAGAGGAATTGCACAAAAGAGAGGAGAGGGCAAAAGTCACGGTTTCATTCCCCTCAACTCTCCCCCCTCTCTTGTTTCCAAACACTTGTACTTCCCCAACATGGCTCGATCAGGAACGTTAGCATAAAGAATCTATCCTTAAATAGCAGCAACAGCCACAGATGAAGCTTTAGCGTGCAGCCATATTCCCTGAAGTCCAGGCGTGTTTGGGCGCTGAACCGTCACACGTCAAACCTCTCGCTCTCTACGCGTGCACGTGTGACCAGTGTTTGCACTTGTCTCGTTGTTCCCGGACAACAGACCTGGAAACTGGGACGGCAGCAGAGAGAAAGGCAGAGAAGGGGAGAGCGAGTCAGACACCCCCTCAACATGCGAGTCAACCACAACTGGTTTGCTTTGGTCACGGTCGAGTTGGCTGACCGCTGTCGGCGAGGAGCGAGGAGCAGAGGTGGGTGGGGTGGTGGTGGTGGTCTGCCCACTGGGAGGGGGAATGGGTTAGAGGAGGAAGGGGAGGAATGGAGGACGTGTCTTCTCATGCATTCATCAGGAAATTCTCATGAGGGCCTTCTCGTCTCCTGATCCTCCGTGTGTTTGGTAATTTTGGGGAGTGAGCGCCCGCGTAGCCAAGTAACATCTCTATTACACACGCGCAGCCCTGACACACCCCCCCAGCCTCACTTGCACACAGGTTATGACAGTAATCTTGTCTGATCGATTGAGATCCTCTTTGTTGTGCCACGATGTGATCCCAGTTGATCCGCTGTTATCCGACTGTACCACAGCTGTGGTTAAACCTGTTACAGTGTGTGAGCTCATGCATATATCTGTGTGTGTGTGTGTGTGAGAGAGAGAGAGAGCGAGAGAGAGAGAGAAAGAGCGAGGGAGCCTCCTTGGCTGGTGAGGTTAATTGACAATTAAAAGAGTGGCAGACCCCTCCTACACAGAGATTTCACCTCAGGCCTGCAGCTGAAAGCATGCAAATGGATAATCTGGCACAGCGCTCTGAGAAAATGAGCCCCGCAGCCACTCGTCCTTGTTTCGGTCCACGCTCGCTCATAAACACACAATGTAGGCAGAGCGGGAGAATGCACCAATCTATATTACATCCTATAGGTCTGGGTCACACCTTTTTCCTTCCCCCCCATCAACCACTTTACCTGCATTTCAATGCACGAGTGTGCTTCAGGGGGTACTTGAGCTGAGTGAGTGTGTACGTGGTGGAGCTCACCTCTTTTGCCGCCTGCTTCCCGGCCTGCTGCTGCTGCTGCTGCTGCTGCTGCTGCTGCTGCTGCTGAGTCAGAAGCTGCAGATGCAGCTGCTCCTGCTGCTTTTTGTAGTATTCCTGCAACTGGGCACAGACACGGGGAAGCTATCAGGCTCTCAGACGTTACTGGACCAGATCACAGAGACTGTTGCAGACGGATGGGAGACCCCTTGGGCCCCCCGACCACCCACATGGCGGGTTGATGGATGCGTCGTGAAGTGATTTTACACCTGTGCTGTTATGTGCCCAAATGATATCATTTGCATAGAACTGGCAGATACCAGAGCCCCGTCGCAGCCATAACAGTCGCAGTCCTTGTGAGTGTGTGCAGACAAGACAGCTGCCCCTATTTCGGGCCCGATTCTTCAGCTTGCGCCTCGGTCTGAGCACGCTCACCTTTACGAGTAGCCCACTCCTTGCCGTAATTATGCATATTTGATTTGAAGTGAATTAGACTAATGCCATATGCAATCATTTTAAACTACTGGATTTAGCACGGCACCTTAATTTATGGAAACACACACACATTAATTTCTGATTTATATGGACTTGCACACAGAGCCTCCTTTGACTGGCCACAGCTTGTCTGTTTGTTTGAGTTACTAATCACTAATTTACTCAGGAAGCTCCATTAAGATTTTAATCTTGCCAAGCTGAGAGCAAGGCGGAAAACACACTGACCAGAGTCTCAGAGCGCACAGGCACGCGCACGTGTGTGTGTGTGTGTGTGTGTGTGTGTGTGTGTGTGTGTGTGAGGGAGGGTTATCCTCTGGAGAACAGCCTGTACATGTGTCCGTCTGCAGTTTGTCTTTGTTTCATGGTGCGTCAAACGTTCAAAGAGGCTTTTCAGCAGAGAGTGACTTCACAAAGCAGCAGTTGTTTCACTCTCTCATCCGTCTGACACCACACTGAGCAGAATACACGCCACTGCCCATCCTCGCCACACGCCCCACTGCTCCCACTCTTTGTGCGGAAAGCTGTTTTACATTTCCAATATCAATCTTATCACAGCCATAACTTACATTTTGCATAATTCACTGTTCTTTTGTACTATGACGTCCCTCCTTGTCCTTAATTTATTTTAAATACGGGACTCATTCTTTCCTCACAGCTCTTTTTTTCCATCTGTCTTTCCTCCCTTTTATCACTCCTTAGGCGGAGTTAATCTCTTTTTTCCGCGTCACTAGCGCTGATCGCCTCCTCATCACGCAGACAAATGCGTACGCGAGCGCACACGCGCGCACCCATACATGGCTGGAGAGTGGTGAGTTGAGGGAATAATTAAGTGATAATTAAGGTCTTTTTAATGATTTGATTCAGTGGCTCCGTGCATTAAGACTATGTATAAGTGAGGCACTCACCTCTCCAGCCTATTACTGTGACCTTGACTTTAGTGAACACGCTAAGAAAGAGAGGCGCAGCAGCTTGAGCAAAAGTAAAGGTTACTGGGACCTTAAAGGTTAAAACGCCTACATGCAAATTCACAGGGGTGCGTCTACAAACACACAACTGCTGTGTAGCACTGGCCCGTGAACCCCTTTCTCACACACCCATACGCTGTACTGTATCGCCATGGGAATATGAAATTTAATGCTTCAGCGACTGATGCGTTGCTAGATTGTTCTGTGTGTGTGTCAGTGTGTGCATGTGTAAAAGTGCCTGAATTGCAGATATACACTGAGACTCAGGCCATAGTGTGCTTAATTAAGTGGGAGAACAGTGTTAAACTCAGTGGTTTTAATGGAGGCACGGTGGTGCGCGTGTGTGCGAGCGTGCATTATCAACCTTCATCCCCCATCTGCAGGTTCACTGTTAAAAAAGGGGCTGCGGAAAAGGTTCTTAACCATCCGCACATCTGTTTCCAGAAATGCAGAATATTTCCATTAGATAGGTGTTGTCAGGTCTTCCTTCCTGAAGCTACTGTTCCTCATATACTCCTCCTTGTCAGGCCTTGCCTGACTGACTCGCCATCTTCCACTCTCTTAATAATCCTCTTAACAGCCTTTACAAGGCAGCTTGTATATTTGCTGTGTGTAGGTGTGTGTGGGGGGGCGCATAAGTTGGTGTGACTGAGCACTCGACTGATCTGTTGGAGATAAAGAGTGTTTATTGGTTTGTGTTGACATGGAAACCTCGACATCACCTGACCAGCATCAGCACACACACCTCTGAATGGCTGTAATTCACCGTGGAGTGGCTGCAAGTGCGCCTGTGTGAGTGTGTGAGGGTGTGCGCATGTACACGCGAGCCTCATCCTACCAACAATGCAAACGTGCGCATGAGTGAATGTGTGAGGAGTGTGTGTTTATCTTGAAAGATCTCTGAATAGGAATATCACACCCTATGTGTGTCAGCACCTACAGCACTAAAACACACCCAGACATGCTGCAGTGGGACTGGGTCCAGCTTGTGTGTGTGTGAGAGTGTGTGTGTGTGTTACCTGCTGTAGCATTAGAGCTTGCTGCTGTTGTAGCAGGGCCTGGAGTTGAGGGGGAGACAGAATCTGTTGCATCTGCTGAGGAGTGATCATCTGTGGGCTCATCATAGCCATGGACACGGGGACCTGGAGGGGGCACACGCCATTTATAGTTACACTGACAAAGTGACCAGTTAAAACCAGTTTAGACTGGCAAAGGTAACATTTCATATTCTCTGCTGTGACTCATTTCAAGAAAAATGTAAAAAAAAAAAAAAAACCCAACAGCAACAAAAAACTTATTTACAGAACAAAGGGAGGAATTGTAAAATTAATGGCAATTTCAGTGACACTGCGCAGAAAAAAGAGCGATATGTAATCTCCTTATATGATAATATATCTTATCTGCTTTCATAAACACACGATTAGGACTTTCTCCGAATCTCTTTCCACGCAGACAATCCTGGCTAACAAGAAAGGCACAACAATGTGGCTATCTGATGAGATAAAGATCTCATCACACAGAGCTGCTGGCGGGCGAACGCAGAGAGAGACACACACGGAGGAAAGAAGTGATTCCTTGCTGAATGTGGTGTGCAAGCACTCCTAAACACGCACTGACCACGGAGATGTGCAGAGATGCTAATCTGACGGCAAAACACAGAAAAACGGCAACGAGTTAACCACAAAAACCTGAAACTGGGACTCCATGTGCATAAAGGCATATAAGAAGATCCTGCTGATAAGGCGCTCTGCTGTTTATTAATTAATTAAAGAAAGTGGAAGAAAACAGGGGCAGCGAAAGAGGAAGCAGCACTGGTGACGGGGAGACGTCTATAAATAAGACTGAGGAGGAGATTCTTTCCACTGGCAATCCTACAAACACCATCTTGGCCGTCATAAAAGGCACATTATCACCCCTCAAACTGGTCATTTACCCCTATTCAAAGCTCAAACTGTGTGTGTGTGTGTGTGTGTGATGTCTCAGCAGCTCTTCTGCACCGAGACCTGAGGGGATGACCGTGGCGGAGGGGTGGGGTTGGTGGGCCGTGGCGCGCGAGGTGGGGGCGGCGTTGGCTGCCGCCTGGCGCCGTGCCAGCGTGCCCCCACCGCCGGGCCTTGTCAGTCTAAGCTGCCAAATGAAAAGCTGTAATTAATTGCTCTTGTGCATCCCATTCTCCCCCTCTGACAACTCATACATTCTATTTTATACACACCGCCATTGACATTTTCCAGTCGCAGGCGTAATAATTACTGGAGTTATAGCACCTTTCGGCGTGTTGGCTGACGCTTTGATGCCGGTGTGTGCGCGCACAGGCGTGCATGTACGCATGTGTTTAAGGCTGAATGTGCGTCTGTGGCAGGCTGAATGCTGAGTAGTTAAGATTTGACGCCATTAATTGCCCCTATAATCTAATATCACAAAGCGTGGTGATTATGGGGCATGCGTTGCCACCGCCATACGACACCGCCAGCCTGAGAGCGCCGCCGCAAAACAAAAGCCTCACCATTAGCGATTTGACGGGCCAGGACAAAAGCGCCTCACAATGCAGAATTATATTTTCATTCGGCTTTGTCTCTCCTGGTGAATGATTTCTCCCCTTTCATTGGACTGTGAATAGGGAGAGGCTGAAAAGCCGGGCGATTTGAAGTCAGCCATTTATTAAATCCATTTAATTTTTCCCCCTGCTGTCGACCCTTTTTTACCCTCCATATTGCATGTTAATTTAAAAGAGAGAGATGCGTGGTAGATTAGCGGTTGAGGTAAAGCTGGCGAGAGAGCAGAAAGAGCGGAGAAGGAAGGATCCACTCACAGGAAGACAGAAAAGAAGTGAAGGAAGGATGAGAGATAAAAGGAAACAATGGCTGCTGAATAGAAATATAAGGGGACAGTGTCAGGAGGAGAATGGGGCCGCATTGGTTTTTGTCTAACGAGAGCTTAAAGCGATGGAGTAAAAGTGAAAGTCACCTGTATTGCTACGTACAATACTTCCACTTTTCTGTCAGGGAACGCTTTCTTTGTCCATTTTCCAAATAAAGAGACCCACAGAAGCATAATAATTGGGAATAAAGGGTCATAGTTCACACTTTGTGGTGGAGACGTTTAAAATCTGGATTAGCAGGAAAACATTTTCCTGTGGTATTTTATATAACCTGCCAATAAATGCAATGGAAAAGTGAAGTTCGAGAATCATTGTCAATTGGATTAAGAAGAATATTGGCAGAAGTATGAAAAGAAAAAAGACCTCAATAAAATGTACTTAGTCACGTGTTGTTAGTGGCGACGTGAGCGTGAGCGGCAACAAACACACGTTAGCAGGTGTGTGATACATGTAAAGTTGTGCAACTAATAAAAAGGCCTGAACGGTCACTTCTGTCATTAACATGCAAGAAACAGTCACATGTGAGCTCACACACACACACACACACACACACACACATACACTGCTGAGGGTCGGTGGCTGACAGAGGTCAACTCCTGTCTTGAAGAGAGGGAGCTGAGGGAGGCGAAGAGAAGCGAGACACAGCCTTGTCGTTTACAGAGAGTGGAGGAGTAATTAGAGGGCTTGTTTGAAGAGGGAGTTTAACTGATTAACAAAGGAAGAGAGGGAGCGCCCTGAAGATGGGAAGGAGAGAGGAGGAGAAAGGCATGGGCTCCCAGAGGAGCACCGGCAGAGGAGGAAGGGGGGAGAGAACTTGCATTTCAATGAGGCTGGATCCCTCTCTCCTCTCCTCCCTTGATGACTTTTCATTCTAACGAGAAGGAAAGCCCCGTTTTCCATCTCAGATGAGACCTCGGAAACAGAGGAAGGAAGGAGCGTGTGATATTAAACCAGGCTGCAGCCGGGGGAATCGGCCGGCTGCAGCTCTGAGAGGATGCGTAAATGTCCGCACCCACTCTCATTTAGGTGTGAACTTTGGATTCACCCCCCCGGCACAGCTCCTTTTTTCTAAAATGAAAATTATTATTTAAACCGCAAATAAACCCGTCTCCAAACTCAAACATCCAAAGAATATGAGGACTACTTTGGTGGGTTTTTTTTTTCCGGTCCAGCTTTGATAAAAGCAAACACACCGCAAACAGACTGTCGCTTAAGGTGAGTGTAACTATTTGTGTGTGTGTGTGTGTGTGTGTGTGTGTGAGAGAGAGAGAGAGAGAGAGAGAGAGAGGCTATAATCAGAATCTAAACAGGCTCTCTCTAAATGATGCCGACCCTGCCTCTGGGTCTACGGGGACACACAGGAGAGAGGGATAATTGAAAAAATGACAGTGGACAAGGCAGGAAAGACGGGAGAGAGGAGGGAGGGGGACCTGCTCCCCCTCGCCTGGCAGGAGCAAACCCCAGCGCTGTTTATCCCTGTCAGTGAGCATTACAACCCCACTGTAGATGAGATGCCCCTCAGACACACACACACACACACACAAACGTGCACACACACAAACGTGCACACACACCTGGGCTTTAACATTTAATCTTTTAATTTACCACAAAAATGCGTCTAATGTTTTAATCCCTTTAAAGACAAATCCTGTCTGATTTTTTCTTCATTTCAGTGGGAAAAAGAGTGGAATCTGGGCTCTTTCCGTGCACGTGGACACCTGTCTGACACCCACCTGCCCACCTGCAGTTACCCATGAGCCTCTGACCGACCACAGACGGCGCGGCGCTTTAGAGGGCTGCGGTAAAACGCCCGTTTCTCTGTTTATTCGGCAGCTACGGTGGCTATCATCCACTGCTCCTGTGTATCGTGAGGGTGTGGGGACAGTGTGTGTGTGTTGGGGAGGGGGGCACTCTGAGAAGGACCGAAGGAGAAAAGCATTTGAAAGAAAAAAGAGAAATATAAGGAGCGCCCACTGTGCTGAGAGCGTTGTTTGGAGCTCAGGGCCAGGCCTCCACTGGAAGTAAAAAGGGCCCCATTGTATGTGGTGAGTACCCCTCCTCCAGCTAATCTGAAGCAGGGCTGGGGGCCATATTACTCAGGGGAGAACTGATGGGTAAAATTTAGTGGGGTCACAATCTTACAGCCTCAATGTTTCTGCTGATTGTTGTTTCTGTCTACAGCAGAAGACCGCTCTTTGGCATCTGCAGCCTATTTAAACCAACGTGGCTCCATAATGCACGGAGCTATCGGGACTTTGCACAAACCATGAGCGCAGCTGCAGAGTATCATATGGCCACAAATGGACAACGTTTTAGGCCACTGGATGTTTGACTCTGTCTCTTCTAGTTTGACGGGTTTAAGTGGGGGGTTTAAATGGTTTAAGATTGAAACTTTAAACAGATTTGGTGTTGCTAGCCGGCTTCTCCACAAACACGGGGATGCGCAGATGCACAGATGAGTGGAGGAGGTGAGAGGACAGCAGAGGGAATAGGGAGAACGTGTCCCCTCATGTCCCCGCAGAACAGTCAGCTCTTCCTGACAGGGGCCAGACAAATGAAAACTGAAAAAACTTCAGATAGGACAGTAAAAGACCAGTAAGTTCAAGTGGAAAATCCCCCCAACACACACACACACACACACACACACACACACACACACATGCATACTCTTTCCTTTCCTCTCCCCTCCTCCCTCCATCTAACGCCTGAGTGCTCCAGAATAAAAATGACAACACTTTCCCAGAAACACACACACACACACACACACACAAACGTGCACACACACCTGGGCTTTAACATTTAATCTTTTAATTTACCACAAAAATGCGTCTAATGTTTTAATCCCTTTAAAGACAAATCCTGTCTGATTTTTTCTTCATTTCAGTGGGAAAAAGAGTGGAATCTGGGCTCTTTCCGTGCACGTGGACACCTGTCTGACACTCACCTGCCCACCTGCAGTTACCCATGAGCCTCTGACCGACCACAGACGGCGCGGCGCTTTAGAGGGCTGCGGTAAAACGCCCGTTTCTCTGTTTATTCGGCAGCTACGGTGGCTATCATCCACTGCTCCTGTGTATCATGAGGGTGTGGGGACAGTGTGTGTGTGTTGGGGAGGGGGGCACTCTGAGAAGGACCGAAGGAGAAAAGCATTTGAAAGAAAAAAGAGAAATATAAGGAGCGCCCACTGTGCTGAGAGCGTTGTTTGGAGCTCAGGGCCAGGCCTCCACTGGAAGTAAAAAGGGCCCCATTGTATGTGGTGAGTACCCCTCCTCCAGCTAATCTGAAGCAGGGCTGGGGGCCATATTACTCAGGGGAGAACTGATGGGTAAAATTTAGTGGGGTCACAATCTTACAGCCTCAATGTTTCTGCTGATTGTTGTTTCTGTCTACAGCCAGTGTGCGAGCAGAAGACCGCTCTTTGGCATCTGCAGCCTATTTAAACCAACGTGGCTCCATAATGCACGGAGCTATCGGGACTTTGCACAAACCATGAGCGCAGCTGCAGAGTATCATATGGCCACAAATGGACAACGTTTTAGGCCACTGGATGTTTGACTCTGTCTCTTCTAGTTTGACGGGTTTAAGTGGGGGGTTTAAATGGTTTAAGATTGAAACTTTAAACAGATTTGGTGTTGCTAGCCGGCTTCTCCACAAACACGGGGATGCGCAGATGCACAGATGAGTGGAGGAGGTGAGAGGACAGCAGAGGGAATAGAGAGAACGTGTCCCCTCATGTCCCCGCAGAACAGTCAGCTCTTCCTGACAGGGGCCAGACAAATGAAAACTGAAAAAACTTCAGATAGGACAGTAAAAGACCAGTAAGTTCAAGTGGAAAATCCCCCCACACACACACACACACACACACACACATGCATACTCTTTCCTTTCCTCTCCCCTCCTCCCTCCATCTAACGCCTGAGTGCTCCAGAATAAAAATGACAACACTTTCCCAGAAACACACACATACACACACACACACACACACACGGCGCATTTCATTGGGAAGTGTGAGCGGCCGTTATCGACCATATTTCATTACTGATTTCACTCATGTTTCAAATCACAAAATAAGAGTTTCGTGCTTCAGTGATCAGACCCAAACCTCTCCTCCGTCTGTCCAGACCTCAGCCCAGAGCAACGCCATTCCGCTGGGCTTCCCAACCTCCTCCTGCAGCTCTGACAAACTGTCAGGACCCCATACCACTGTAGCCACGCATGTGTGTGTGTGTGTGTGTGCGTGCGCGTGCCCCAATTCCCTCTACATCAAATAAAGTGCCAACTAAACACTTTCAGGGAGTGGACAAAAGGAGCGCTTTGGGGGAACGAGTGTTAAAAAGAGAAAGAAGAGAACGGGAACGCCTTCAATTCCACGGACATATTTTTGTTGATGAGCTAAAGGTCCTGACCCCTGCCTCAGAACTGGGCTCAGAGGCGTCGCTGGTCCAACGACGGCAGCAGAGCTTTAACAAAAACTGCTGAGCTGAGCAGGAAACACTGATGAAAAGTCCACTGAAACCCAATCTCCGTTTTAAGGCCGATGCGGCTCGGTTTCTTCCCTGTGTTTGTGTTCCGCGTCTCCCAGCTCTCCCTCTCCATCCCAATATGGCAGCCCTCTCTGGGGAGCACAGAGCCAAGCTAATTAACATATCTATAATGAGTCTTTTCAATTTTTTTTCTAATTAAACGAGCTCCTCAATAATACATGAAAACAGGACACGCCGCTATTCAGTTACATACGTGTGGGCCGCGGCCAAGCACGTGCCTCCGTCTGTATGTGTGCACGCCAAATGGCACCGTGTTAAGTGTGCCAGCCGCGCGGCTGCCAAGTGGGGGTGTATGTGCCCACCCAGGGTCTGAGAATGTGGCAAGTGTGTCTATTGTAGCCAAGGCCTCAAAGGCTACCTACCGTGGTGGGTAATCCGGCAAATTACCGCCACTCTGTGCCAACCAGCTCATTTAGATGCTCAAGTGGCCCAATAACGGTGAACGCCGACGACTCTGGGCGGATTATGGACGATCGCTCTGTTCTGATATTTGGACGTTTTCACCAACAGCTGCAAATTCATTGAGTATAATCTTTTTTTTTCTCCCAGCAATAGCCTGTCAGAGATTTGAGCTTTTGTTGAGGCCCTTGCACACACACACACACACACACACGCACACACCCAGATTGATACAATCTCATGCAGTCAGTCACACACAGAGACGTCTCTGAACAACCAATCAAAAAGCAGATATAATCTGAGTTTCTTTTGCTCTCTGCTCAGATACTCGCCTCCATTATAAATAAAGAAAAGAACAGAAATATGATGGGAAGGGGTGAGACAGTGGGGAGCAGGGGGGGGCAAGGCTTGTCTGGAGAAGTCAAAGCACAGATCGAGGTCTTCCTCTGGCTCTTTCTGTATGCCTCTGTCATTCTCCCTCAGAAGGAAGGGAAAAATCTAATTATCGAGCTCCTAAAGATCTCATTATTGGCGGAGCTTCATTTGCATGTGTGAGAGCAGCCCAGCAGGAGCCAACCTGAGGACAGCCATTTTGCTCCTGGTGTCAGTCAGGCGGTCCCCGTCTGTGGAAGTGTTCCAGCTGAAGGTCTGCTTTTACTCATCCTGCTCATGATTGCTTCGGTGCCCTCGCTCCAATTTTTAAAATGACCATAAAGCTCTAAATTGCAATAATTGAGTGGGTTCTCTGTGCCATGTGACCTGCAGGCTCTGATGCACAACTCGAATGTTGCTGCTCCACACAGGTAACCATTTGTGTTTTATCTGTGTTTCTGAACGAAAGCACACACACGCATCAAAGTGACTATGCGAGTTATCCGGGTGTGTGTTTCCATGTGAGTTGACAGCTCAGTCAACAGAGATGTAGCGCTGATGCCCTGGAGAGTACAGAGAGGCTAGCTGGGGCACACACCAACAAACAAGACGAGGAGGGAGGGAACGGAGGAGAGGGAGTGAGTGTGTGTGTTTGTGTGTGTGTTTGTGTGTGCCTGTGTCCGTGACAGCGAGGGTAAGCAAGGAAACTTCCCTGATGTAAAACTGTAAATCAGGAAAGTCAGCTGACCTGTGTTTGACCCCATTCAGCAGAGAATAGTGTCAGAATTCCCGTTGTTGGTATTCACAGATGTAGATTCTGTCCAATGACAAACGCACAACACGTTTTCACGCTCCTCTGCACTTAGGTTTCTACTCTCAGACATTTAGATCATATTAAAATCCCAGGTTCCTACAGATCAGTAGTAATTAAAGGAGGCTTGTGTTGTGTTACATCGGAATAATCCCACTTTGGACCGTTCCCACATTTGGAGACTTGAATGTGTGTGTACCTTCCAGCAAAGATACACACAGAATACACTCCGAGGCTTCTGCTGCAGATGCTGCTCCATAGTTGAGCTCCAGGAAACATCAATTATCTCACCAGTTAGCGAAAGTTTGGATTCTTCAGTTAGCTGCTAACCGCTCGCATCTGCTTCAAATCAGCTGTCTGTAGCACATGTTGCTACCAAACGTGGCGGCCCCGGTACGTGGTTCTACCTTCACGGCCCAACTTCCTGACGAAACAACAACGGCAGACCCCACGTCTGCCTCTTTCCAGCACGTTCCGTAATTGCGAAGATGCCTTTTCGTGTTTGTTAATTCACAGACGCTGATTAGAATAAGTGCTGTCTGTGTATTTGTGGTCTTTCAGAGGTCATCCTGCCCTCTGTTTACGCCCACTGCCGGTGCACGACGGACCCAGCCCGACACGGCAATTACCAAAAACATTACAACACAAACACGCGCAGGCAGAAAAAACTGGTAATGAAAAAAAAGCAACGTTCAAAAATCATGATTATATCAGAGATGGCGAAGCTCGGTGCTTGCATGAGAGTGCACGGGCAGTTTTGTGTGCTCTGACCTGCACTGGGCTCTGTTTGACCTCATTGCCTGGGGAGTTGAGTCCGGAGGCCTGCTGGAGGAGGAACTGTCTGGCTGCCTGGAGTGCCTGCAAGAAGGACAGATTAGGTTGAATAGATGCTCTCTCTCTCTCTCTCTCTCTCACACACACACACATACAAACACACACATACACACACACACACACACACACTGGTATCTCTGGTAATCGGTTCTGGTATCCCAAAAACTTTCACTTTCCAATCTCTGACCATCTCCTCTTTCCAGTCTTTGTTTCCCTGCCCTGCCTCCCTCTGCTTCCTCCCCCTTTTCCTCCCTCCCCCTTTTCCAAGCAAAGCGGGTTTTCCACATCCTCTGAGGCAGAAGTGTGTCAGCAAATCTTCATGTGTGTCATGTGTTTGTGTGTGTGTGTCAGAGGGATGTAAGAAACCGTTTGCTCTGATGTGCCCTGGAGAGTTCTGAATAACCACCACCCACCTCTTCATTCCTCCCACTCTTTCCACGTCTCCCCTTTCTTCCCTCCAGTGCTGTCCATTCAAACCAGTGATACCATTACTCTCCCAGATCTCTGTCTCCACTCCTCTGTGATGCCCTTGATGATTGCCAATTCCACTTTCGGATGCAGCAACCCCAGACAATCCCCCCCCCCCCCCTGTCAGTGATCGTAATAAAACTGCATAAACAAATTTGAAGTTCCTGAGGATGAGACATTTGCTCTGGAATGTCTGAACTGGTTCTTAAACAAAACAAGAAAACACCCATGTCAAAACACAAGGTTGCCTTGCGCGCATTCACACACACACACACACACACACACACACACACACAAACTCACACCCACACACACACACACAAACTCACACACACACGACAGGGTTAGAGAGCGGGATGCACATTTGCTTCCTCTGACTCAAAGGGGAAAGGTTCTTTAGTAAATATTGATTTATGAAAGTCTGTGTGTGTGTGTGTGTGTGTGTGTGTGTGTGCGCGCGCTTGCGCATGTTTTTGCCACCACAAATTAACGGCCAGAATAAAGGATGTTCTTTCTCAACCCTGCAGCTCCAGAAAATCGGAACTCCCGCATTGTTTCACAACGGCGTGAAACTGTGAGGCCGTGATACAACACACACTGCGTATCGTCACGGGTTGAATACACTGTCATATTAGGATCTCTGCTGCGTCGAATAATGTTTAATTTCAAACGCAGTCTGGCACGATTAGAGGGAGACGGAGAGCGGAGAGAAGTTTCTGTGCGGTGATGAAAACCATCTGTATCAGGCACACTTGCTACTTTGTCGAGACCGCAATTAAAACACACACTCACATGGACATGGCTTTTAAATTACAGCACACACACAAACACACACACATGCGCGCGCGTTTTAACACTTCAACAGAAAACTTAGCAACCCCCTCCCATTTTACTGCTTGACCACAGCCTTAAAGCAGACAGACACACACATGTACACGTACAGACACACACACCGTGAAGGCTCACACACAAAAAAAACATAACCGCCCAGTTTGTTGGCATGTGGTGTGAATTATTCCTTGAACACCCTGTCTGCCTAAGAGCCTGTGTGTGTGTGAGCCTGTGTGTGTGTGCTTGTGTGTGTGTTTGAATGCATGTGTGTTGGCAGGCGTTGGAGAGGCATGTCTGGCAACAATAAGGGACAATTCCACCCAAATTACCACCCTGATTACCACTATATTAAAGAGCCATTTATGGCTTTCATAAACCCTACGACCAAGCAGAGGTGATGCCTGTCTCCTCTGCTAGGCCTCGTTCGTGGACGCAGGTGTTGCAACCAGACAGCCAGCGGACGTGCACGTGGCAATAAACATCCCAAAAGTTGTCCTGTGTGTTAACAGCAACTGTTACTTCACACCGAACTTTCCAGTTATGTCTGGTTTTTCTTTTACGCAATAAAAGACAGTAACAGAAATCCTTCCTATATGTGGAATCACGGGAATCCGGTGAAAGTGGCCGTGCAGCCGTTCCCGCGGATCACGTCTGATTTACTTTAGAGGAAAAGTTCAAGTCAGAGGTGAAAATAACTTAGACGGACTGCAAACAGACCTCTAAAGAGGAGAGCTGTTAAAACAAATCCTCCTTGTTTTCTCTGGTGAGGAGCATGTCAGCACAAGTCAAATTTCATTTATTGAATGCAAAATCATAAATCACCGTCCGCCTCGGGGGGCTCCTAAATTCGCAGAACACACAACACCATCTGTCCTTCATCCCTGATAAGAAACGCAGTAAAGTGTGTTTTAGAATGGACGGAATCCTCCTCCCTATAAGGCTAATCAAATTTGTGTAATACCTAAACACAGAGGCTCTGTTCCATTTGTCTCATAAGTATTTTGTATTTGGAGAATCGTTCCACACTGACTGATAATGAAGCAGCGTTCACTGTCCCAAAAGCTGAAGCTCGGCTTCATGAATAAATAATTCAACAGTTCATTTATTTATGTATTAACTTCCATTCTGTAATAACCATTAGTGGAATGAAATGGAAGCACTGTAATTGTACCAAAACACACGCGCATGTGGGCATACACACACCCCCAACACACACACACACACACACACACACACCCAACACACACACACACACACCTATTCGCTCCATTGTCCAAAAGTGCTTCTCTTCTTGACCTTTCTCCTTCAATCCGTTGCATGTACCCTCCACGACTTCTTCTCTAGGTGACCTGGGCGAGCAAGGGAATTGTTCAGATTGCCCCGCTCTCCTGCCCCCCCCCCCCCCCCCCCAACCGCTCACCCGCCCTCCCACCCACCAGCACGTCAGCTCCTCCTAGAAGCCTCCAAACTCAACTCTGCTCTCCCCCTGTGGCATTCTTAGGGAGCACTGCACCTTTAAAGAAAATATGAGGGAGGCCTAAGAGGGAGGCCCAACAACAGAGTCTTTGTGCTGCTGCCGAGCACATCACACACACACAGACGTACACACATGCACACGCACACAAACATGCATACATGTACACATCAGTGGTGTCAGACAGGTTTTATTAGAGTGAGAGAGGGAGAAGGGGGAGGAGGAAGGGGAAGGAAGGGTGAGGAGGTCATTGCTCAGCTTGGAGGCCGGTGTGTGTGTGTGTGTGTGTGTGTATGTGTGAGTTCTTCTAACTTGTCATCGCTCCCCTTTGTAAATCATCGCCTCTGACAGTCTTTAATAACAGAGCATTTTTAAATTCATCAGGGTTACTCTCTCTCTCTCTCTCACACACACACACACACACACACACACAGACAAATGAGCTTTTAGTTTTTGTCCGCAGCACATTCCAAAAATATGGTCAAAAACTCCAAACCTTTCAAAAGGATCAGGGATCCCACAGCAGCAAAATGTGTGACAAGATCTCAGTGTTTGTTTGTTTGTTGTTCCTGTTTATTGATGCTTATTCATTCATTCTATTCATTTATGTAAAAAACTCCACCGTGTTGCAACTGTTCACAGAGATATGTGTGTGGGTGCTTTTGTGTGTGTGTGTGTGTGTGTGTGCGCGCACACGCCGGGCTCAGGTTGCTAAAGCAAACAGGTCTGTGTGTGATGAATCTGGCCTCTAATCCTCCCAGCATGTTTGGGTGAGACAGGGAGACGGAACGCAGGAATAAGCAAAGAAATATAAACAGAGACACATTAGAAAAATGGAAGGGGGGGTGGGGGGTGGGGGGGTAAAGGGAGACAGCGAGACAGGTGGGTACCATATGTTGGAGTAGTCCATCAGCACAGACTGAGGTCCATTGTTGACGGCCAAAACGAAACAAACCGGTCCTGCTCCCCCCCCCCCCCCATAGATAAACAGCCCCCGGGGCAGACAGTGGGCTGTCCTTGAGGTAGGAGGGGGAGGAGGAGGGGGGCTAGAAAGGGCAAGGGGAAGGCAGGTGGTATCAGATTTCCCTGCTCTTAGACCCGAAAGAAGCAAAAAAAAAAGCTGAGAGAGAAACAGGCGTGAGGGTGAGAAGCTCGTTGTTTCTTCTGTCTGGGACTAAGCTAACCCAGGACCCCCCCCACCCCCCACCCCCCCAGTTTGTAAAAAAACCCCTTTTCTCTAACAGGAAAGAGGAGGCGTAGACAGACGCAGGTTGAGGACAAAGTCACACTTGGCTGCCTCTCTTGTCTGCACACTTCCTGATTTTGTCTCAGCGAGAGGGATCAGCCACAGGTGGAGGCAGCGGATCTCTCGGATCCACCGGTGGAGCTGAGGAGCTGATGCTCCCGTCCTTCTCACCAGGAACCCCCGGATAAACTCAGCTCCGACTTGAAATCCCCTCTTTACGGCCTTGCGCAGCCGCTAATCTGTGGCGCTGAATTTGGTTTCCAGCTCCGCGACATGTGTTGGGTCCATCACGGCATCGGCGCTGGTCCGTTCCTACAAGCAGCTCAAACCGCAGGAACTATTCTGAGCAGGACGTGGACGACGGCTCCAGACCTGCGAGCGCAACTGATCAGAATCCGGGAGGGGAAGAAAAAAGGGGTGACAAAAACCAAAGACAGTGTTTATGGAGGAGATTCTGGGTGAAACCTAAACAAGTCACGGCTCCACGCAGAACAAATAATCCGCCCTGCCCACATTTGCCCATCCGGCCTTTCACATGAGGCTGGTTTTAGAACCGCGCAGTCCACGCTGTTTCCTTGGACGTCTATTTTGAAGTTCAACTGTGGAAACATTTGCCATTGGCTCGTCGCTTCTCACGCTTTCCTGACCAAACGTTTGAATTCTCGGGGGTTTGTCCCGGCGAAGGATGGAGCCGCGCTCAGAAAAAGACCGCTCGGCAACACAAAGTGGGAGTAACTCGACCCCAAACCCGGAGCCTTCCTACGTCTCCTTTACTGCGAAGGCCTCGTTACAGCTGCGGCAGACCCTCGGAACTCAAACGCATCACCGTCACTCTGCAGGAAGAACAGTCTCGTTTCTGTCTAAGTCGCCCGATCATCTCGCCTTCACTCGCTCCTCCGGGTAATAAACCTCCCAAGCGTTTAGCTGCTGCGTCTCCAAGTGCTCCGTCTCTCTTTTCCCCACAAATCTGTTGTCCACATTGTTGTTTCTTATATGCGTGATAAATTATGAGAGCAGATATGAGAAACTTTAGATAGATTACTCAGGCCAATGGAAAACAAATCTGAATGCAGCTGTCGACCTTATGAGGGGACTGCTGCCCTAGCTTGACTGTCAAACCTATTACCATCGGGGCAGCTGCCAGCCCGGGGTAAGTGGTTAAAGGTAGAGACGCAGGATTACCACATCAATATTCAAGCTAGTGTTACAAGTGGCTTTTTGCTGTCGAACACCCTAAATGAGTCTGCGCCTTTTGGCTTGGATGATTGATAGCATGCTAGCCCGCTGCAGTTGTTAGCCATACATCCAGAGTAAACATATAGGGGTAAAAAGCTGCCTGAGCCAAATCCCGGTAAATCTACTCAGTTTCACGGTGGGTTACAAATAAATACGGTGTGCCGAATCTTCACCCCTTTCCCCCTGGCTCCTCCTCACATGCTCCTTTACTGGTATTAACCGGGTCTTTCCGGTCCTTTCTGGCCAGCTTTTATGTTTTCTTGCTTATAGCCGCGGAGGCTCTGAAACAGTTGTCCACTAAAGGCCTCGCTGGAAATGTGCGGGACACCTTCGGCGACTCCAGCCAGATGCGATCCCGTTCAACTTTTTAATGCGATGTTTCCGTAATATAAAGGGCAACGATGGAGAGCTGAGGTTTTAAAATGGCTGAAGCGAGCTTCAGTGGGCCCAGACTGACCATTAAAGAGAGGAAAGACCACGTCCAAGAGCCAACGCAATAAAACTCACATACTCGGGGAGAACTTCAAAATATGCCACAGTGTTTGAAAACCACGCTGATTTTAGACGGGGGTTTTTTTTCACATCCTACTTTTCATAAAAGGGACCTTTTTTCTGAAGTCCGGCGTTTTCCAGATGGTGCTCTCGGTTCAGAACCGTTTGGAGAAATGAGAAAACCTCTCCCCTTCAAAAATGTCCCTAAACCCATTTAATATTTCTTCTATTGATTCACAGGGGTACAGGCAGGGCCGTAAAACCGGGCTGACTAAATACCCAGAGCTGCTTTATGTCATGACACAATCACATCATTACACACACACACACACACACACGCTACGAACACACACATGCAAAAATAAAATAAAAAATAAAGAAATCTAAATCTTCCCAAGGGAATGCCGGCTTTTTTCTTTCAGCAGAAGGGGAAAGGACATCAAGAGACAATTTGGGATAATGATGAGGTGACCTGGGACAGAAAAGAGAGAGAAACTCACTTCCAGGATATAAAAGCGGCTCCCGCTGCATTGTTGCCCTCATCTCATCCAGACTGCTAATTGATGGCAAATCGCTCAACAGCAAATTTCCTTCACGCATTCACTCAAACACACACACAACTGCATACACAGACACACACACACACACACACACACACACACACAGGCATGATGCATTATATTCACATATGCAGTTTCCTTGTGGTTTTCATCATAGCTTTTTTGGCAAGAGAGGACAGTCTTGCTCCAGACAGACCCAGCCCACAGCGGAAAACACACACACACACACAACACACACACACACCACACACACACACACACACACACAGTACTGAGCTGTCAGCTCCTATAAGGTAGGATAGATGAGTAATTTGGTCAGTATGAAGACAAGGCTACTTAGGTGTTATTTATTCAAACGACTTTGGTGGAGTTTGAGCTGCGTCCGCTTCCCAACACGAGTAATTACGGAGGAGGAGATGCTGTGCAAGGCCTGTCCGTAATGAGGATAGCACTAGCATGGCAACCAGGCCCCGCATATGGAAACTGTTTAACTGGTTTTATTAATAACCAAATGTAACCAATAACACACGCGAGATGCTGCCAGGACCCTGGAAACAGAGGAGAAACACAGACGCAAACAGAGGCTGTCAACCATGTGCATCTACACACATACTATATACGCATGTGAAAATAAATGCACACACACACACACACACACGCCTGTTGGTTAAACAGGAAAACAAGTTTCAAGTCACTGGCCTGTAAAAGTACTGGCCAGACAGCCTGCCTGGGTGGAAATAAAACTCTTTTATGTCTTTGGTTCAGAAGGTTTTTACACCTGGTTGCGGCTGTGCAGAGTGACACACCCGCCCACCAAGCCTTACCACACACACACACACACACACACACACACACCGGAAGTGGATAGACACACAGGGGTTGGCTGTATGTAGAGTTCAACTTCTAAACAAGTACGAAAATCTTTAACTTCCCCAAATAAGAAACAGGAGTGTTTCAAAAAGGGGAAACAATGAGATTCTGGGCTTCACCTCCTGCTGTAAATGTAATAATACGCCTTTTCTCATTTAACTTTCTAGTCTCACGGCACTAAATGAAAGATTGTATTTATCAGACCCATTTTTTTCGCTCATTAAAAACATTATCTCACATATAGCCTGTAATCCAAAAGACATTTACAGCCTCATTAATAAAAGCAAATAAATAAATAGAGACAAAAGTGATGTCTTAATGTTGCAGTGTGAATCATTTAGAATTCATGATACTCTTTTTTCATACATACATGGTTCTGATGTTGGAATCGTTTAGTAAAAGACTACAAATCAACATTTTATGTGTCACATTGTTTTGGAAAACTGTACACGGCATCCTGTCCCAGCGCCGATGCAGAGAGCCCAGGAAGAAAGGAGCGCTGCATTCCTCCTCACCTCCCTGTTGACTCTTATCTCTTCTTTAAAATGGCTCGCACAAAGAACCAGCTCAGACTAGCTAATTAGCAACACTTAGGCCTCTGCAGCCATTGTGTGTGCGCTGTGTGCGTGTTCGCTGCGCACCTCAGACTCTTGACTGTTTCCAGGGAAACTATTCACCCGGCAGCCTTGTCAGCATTCTGTCTGTACTCTTTCTCTCCCTCTCTCTTTCTCTCTCCGTCCATCTTCTGAATGACCAGAGGAAGGAAGGACAACCGCGGCCACGGTAAACAGATGTTCTGACCCGTGCGCTGGCTCGGTTGCACTCAGAAACTTTCTTCCTTTGATTTCCCTTTTGATCTTTGTCCCTGAAGAACTCTGAAACGCAGCGTTGGAGGGCACGCATCGATTAAAAGCAGAGGAACAGCACACAGTCACGACCCAGCATCGCTGCCCAGTACTGTAATGAGGTCGTGCGGCTCTACCCACTGACCCTTGACCTCTTAAAAAGCCTTCAGTCAAATCTGAAGGGTGAGGGGCGACAATAGCCCGCTTACAAAATCCAGCAAAAAGGGAGTCTTTCTGTGAAGAAGATGTATGAAGTCAGTGTGTGTATCTACATGTGTGTGTGTTATTTGATGGGTGTAAGTGCTTCCAAACACTCCCATGGCAACCAAACCCAATCTAGCCCCTTCAGGAGGCTGGGGATGTGTGTATATCTCAGTCTCCACAACAGAGACAGGACACACACACACACACACACACACACACACACACACACACACACACACACACACCTTCCTTGGTATTTTGTCTATTCTTGTCTCTGAGCCTCGTTACTGTTTGGGTCAACCAAGTGTGACTGTCTCCTGCTGGCCTGCTGGACCATGTCCACCGTCCAGGTACTCGTAGCGCGTTTCCATCGATGTGTTGTAGCAAAATCGCAAAATCCATCTTTGCTCAATGCCCAAAGGATTGCAGAGATTTTTTTTTTTTTTAAAAAAAGAGGTGTTCACTGCATGATTTTCTAAACACAAAAAAAAGAAAAATCCCAAAATTCAAGCAAGACAAAGGACGGAGGAAAAATGAGGAAGGTCAAGAAGAAGCTTTATTATGAGGCTGTTTATGAATATACCCCAGCTTCTTAGAATCTGCCAAAAAAAAGAAAATGGAGGAAGGTGTGCACGTATGTGTCTCACTGAACTGAATTACTGCGAGTTCTCTTTTTAGTGTGTGATAACAAAAGTAATATATACATTAAAACCTTTACACATCAATAAAAAAGCAAATACATATGCAGTGGATTCAAGAGTGCAACAGCCAAATGGCAAAAGTGAAAGAAGCCAGATAAAGGAGAGCTATTAGCGCTTTTAAGACTCCTGTAGGAAGTTAGCTTCTATAGAACTCTTTGTAATATTGCGCTAACAGCGGTGGGTGTTCTCTGATGCTAGGCAACAGGACTTGCTCCTCCTCTGTCTCAACCTGACCTTTGATGACCCTCGAACCCTCCTGACCTCGACCATAAAGACGAAGCCCTGGCCCAGAGCGAGGGAAAGCTTTTAGGAGGTGACAGCCCTCAGAGAGAGGCCTGGGACTGATTTACTGGCCCTCGCACACGACGGCCTGACACACACAGGTTACGGATGCTGACAAGACAGGCGGCAAATGACACCCACACACCTTCTGTGTGGATGCAAGCGAGAGCTTAATGTAATTAAATTAAATCCGACTGTGCTAGCTAATGACAAAATATCTCTTTTCTCAGGCTGCGGCAACGTTGCCTCTGCACCCCTGACCTGAGAGTGAACCCCATTGGAGAGCTGGAGGTCAAAAGAGACATAACTGCCCCAGTGACCAACATTCACCTCCCATAATTTAGCCTGGGATCGTGGACTGGAAGAGTCACGTGTGCTGAACACACCCCACCTCCCTCCACGCGGGCCTTGATTACTCCAGACGGAGGCTAGATAGCTAACAGGAAGCAATACGTTATCTGAATTATCCAGGATCTCTCATCGTTCGTTAGCGCACCCACCAATCTTGGACATCTGTCCGCAAACACCCCCCCCCCCCCCCCACCCCCCACCCCCCCCCAGCAACTTGCACATGCACGCAAAATGGCTATCTTTCATCCGTGTTTGTATATCTGAGATCTGTATCAGTTTCCCCTGATCTGCAGTCATCACTGTGGCTCCTTAATTACACCCTTCATTAACTCACATCAGCTCTTTGCATGTGTTTAACCGCCTGTGCACGTGCGTGCGCGCGTGAGCGGGGGAGAGAAACAAAGCCTCAGTGTGCGCTCCAGAAAAGGGACGCATCCGGGTAAATATAGATTATGACAAATGGGAGCGGGGGAATGAAGCTCCAAACCAATTTCTGAGACTGCCATTTTCTCAAACAACGTCCCCTTTAGATCTGTGGGGAAGGAAGACGGCTTCAGCCCCCCCCCACCTTCTTTTTTCACACAGGACAGGGTTGGAGTCACGAGGGAGCCGGGGAAAAGAACCTTCCTGCCACCATCCTTCTCTATCTCTTCCTTCCTAACTTTCACCAACTATTGTGATGGCTGGAAGGCCGTTAACTGATGGCGAAGGGGGAAAAGGGAGACGGGGGCTAATAGGGACGGGGGACGGGGGACGGGGGGGGTGCTGAGCAAATGACTCACATCTGCAAAAAAAGAGACAAAACAAACAAAAAATGGGCGGGCGAGATACATAAAGGAGGAACGTGAAGACACCTGGTTCTCGTCAGAGCAGCCTCCACCCAGCCACACACACACACACACACACACACACACACACACACCACACACACACACACACACACACACACACACTCTCAGGTCTGTTCAGATCCATCCTGCTTAGATTTCTGCTCCGCCATGCATCATTTCCCTTCTGCAACCATGGCCGCCACCTTCACCAACACCTTCCACCACACTCACTTCTCCGCCTCTACCTTCCTTTTACTTCAACAACTGCCCTCTTTGTCCGCCCCCTCCCCTCAGTGATGAGGCTGAATCTGCCTTTGCCCCCTCTTCCCTTTCTTTTCTTCCCTTTTTCCTCCCTCTCTACTGCTCTGTACTTTCTGGGGAGGCAGACAGGCCACATTCCAAAGGGAGGCCCAGGCGCCCTTTTCTGACACGTCTCAGCGTTACACCCCTCCCTCACAGCTCTAGAGCTCCTTTCCACCTCCAATGCCCCCCACCCCAAGACACACACCCCCTCCACAATGTAAAGCTCTCCTCTACCTTAGCTTTCTCTAATAATGTACCTCCCATCCCTCATTCAGAAGACAGAGGGAGAAAGAGGACAGAATCCAAAGATGGAGCAGTGCACAGAAGCCAGAGAGAGGCCGGTGGAGGGGGTCCGACAGCAGGAGATGGCTGCGATGCCTCTCGGGTTCCCAAGGGGCTGGAGGAAAATATGGCTTTGTGTTCTGACAACAGCGTGCTGTCAGGACTTCTGTGTGTGTGTCTTTTCTGCTCCAGTGCACACTGGCAGCGGCGTTTAAGCCCCGACGCCGGCCTGCACCGCACCTTCAGGTGAGACGGAAGCGCGGAGGAGAAAAAGGAACGAGGGGAGGGGGAGGTGTATCGGAGGCAGGTTCAGGTTTACACAACGTCTAATATCTCATTTAAAAGTTCCGAACACGGCACGAGCTCGGGTGTGCTGCGTCTGCAGGCGGTTTGGGTGAGGTGTGGGCCGGGGATCTGGAGGAAAGGTTGTGCTTGTCTTTCACGGACCACAGCGGACAGAGGGAAATTGAAGCCCAGTGAGGGAGGAAGAGAAAAAGATGGAGGGAAAGGGAGGTGTAGCTCTGTGGTTTTTAACCCGCTCAAGAGAGGAAATACCAGCACGCACACTCGCACACACAGGTGCAAAAACATTAAGAGCAGAGACGCGTCTGACGGAATAAAGGCCTGCTTTGTATAACTTCAGGTCGGGTGTTTATGTATGTGCGCTTGTGCATGACTGTGTGTCTCTGCGTGCACGTGTGTGTCTTCAGCTGAGGGTTGCTGAGGAAGCAGGGTGAGGATGCAGTCAAGGGGAGGGAGGAGGGAGGAGGGGGAGCAGACCGGCCCCAAGAGCCCGGACTGTTCTTCATTCACCAAAACCTCCTTCACTACCTACGGGAGGGGCGAGGGAAAGGGAGGGCAGTCGCTTCAGCATCGGGGAGGAAACCCGGAATTTCATTTTCCTGCTAGATTTCCTCCAGAGGCAAAACTTTTGGGCAGCCGAGGACCTGCAGTGATGCTGAGGGGAAGTCTTTTACTCTGAAAAGAGCAAGTTTTGGGCAAACGACAGATGAAACCCGTGATGTTTGTGCTGTCAGCTGCATCTTCGACGCTTGTTAAGTTTGGTATCAGTTTACAGCCGCGTCCTCGTTGTGCATCAGCAGACGTGTCCTGGTGGAATAAGCTGACACGCTGTGACTGCTGGGTAATTAAAGCGCCGACGAGTCTGCCTTGTCAGACTTTTCTGAAATGCAATGTTGACTATTACCGGAGAGTGGCTGGGTGTTTGTCATTACATCTGCGCATTATGTAACCGATGGCCGCGGACATGCTGCACACGGTGCATGGTGTGTGTGTGTGTGTGTGTGTGTGCACAGCGTGTGTGCACGGCCCCTAGGCACACGGGTCACAAAAAGGGAGGTGTTGCCCAGCCAGTTTCATAAGTACATAAATGGGTCGATCTGCAAACATTGTGTCAATCATAAGCCTCAATGCGCACACACACACACACACACACACACACACACACACCACACACACACACACACACACACACACACACACACACACACCTGTTGCTGTTGCAGGTGCAGTAAGTCAACCGGACTGATTTCTCCATTGGTGTCTCCCTTGGAGCCACCCTCTCTTCCTCCCCCGCCGTCTGATTGGCTGCTGAGGCTGCTGATTCCGTTCTGGTTGGACGGCGTCGTTCGAATGGTCTCAGAAGCTGATTCCACCATCATCACTGGCACCTAGAGGAGAGGGAGGGGGCACACAATGCACAGATTGAGCACGAGTGACCCGGGCAGAACAAGCTGCTCCCATCAGGGCGAACAAACAAGACGGGTAACTAAAATAAACACGTGTGAGGACAGTAAAGTAAATGGTTTATCTTTACTTGTAGGAAAAGGTCTTTTGGTCATGAACCGCCCACACACACAACCAAACATGCCCATGTGGCCACAAATGCAACACCTGAAACAGACACATTTTTGTCTGGATATGAAAGTGCGCCTGGGAGCACACACGTGGATTAGGATCAGATCTGCAGCAAATCTAAACTGACAAGGCTGTTAATACTCGGCAACGTAGTTAAAAACACAGACGTTTCTCCGATAATCAGAGCTGGCGTGTGTGCACGGTGTGAGAGCCACGAGCAGGTTGAGCTTTGACAACGTTCCGTTTGATGCACCTTCATAGGGCTTCTCTAATTAGAGCGTGTTCCCTCCACAAAACCCGACAAAACGAGACGTTCCTGGATGTGTTGTTGTTTTTGAGAAACAATGCCTTGCAAACACACGGGCACATTTGCCATCGTTAGGAGCGCGAGCGTGGGAGAGAGTAGACAGAGAGGTACACACACGTGCGCAAAACACACAAAAGGCAGTGAGCATGAGACAGAAATCTTCATACAATCAGGCGGGCTGTGAAGTCTAATGACAAGCTCAATCCTGTCTTTCTGCCTCATCCAGTTTTAGAAATTAACACACAGGGGCGCATGTAGTTTTTAAGGGAAAAGTTCTAATGCTTTTTATTCCAGCTACACAGACTCGGTACACAAATCGACGCTGAGGAATTGTCTGCCAGTGTGTGTGCGTGCTTGTTTTTCAGAGACATATAAGCCATGCCTGCTGGGAATACAATAAAAGGTTTATGTGAGAATCTAACTTTTCTTTTCCTCTGAGGCAAGAGCAGGTGAAGCAGCCTGTGTGTGTGTGTGTGTGTGTGTGTGTGGGGGGGGGGGGGGTGTGCGCGTGTGTGTGTGTGTCTGGACTGACAGCAGATGAGAGTGTGAAAGCGCTGGTGGCCCTGTTAATGGAATGTTACCAGATGGCCGCTGGAGGACAAGGACCTGAGCATATCTGCGTGTGTGCATGTGTGTTTGTTAGTGTGTGTGTGTGTGTGTGTGTGAAAGAGAGAGAAATAAAATCAAATATAGACTGCTGCAGGCATGAAGCCACCAAAAAGTGAGTTCTCAGGCTCTCTAGTGGTTGGCAGCAGCAGCAGAAGAAGCTCCGCCTCCCTCTATTCATTTAAAAAATGGATTTAAGTCAATAAATAAAGAAAATGTTAAAGGACTGCGGTCTTCTCCGGCTGATGTAGGATCAGCAAGTTGGTTTTCCTCCTCTTTTCGCTGTAAATTACCAGACATTTGGAGCTCACAGGTGCACATAGGAGCTGCTCTATGGCCTCCAGAGGAGTGAGCCTCTTCTCCGCTCTAAAGCCCACGGAGGTGCTTTCCTCTGCCCCTCCTCCCTCCTCCCCCTCCCCTGCAGAAATCCTGTGAAGCTGAGCATTATTGTGACATTTAAAGATAGTCACTAAATCTCCAACCTCATTCCTCTTCCACACACTTTCCTCCCCCTCTCCACTCTCTATCCCTCCATCTCCTCCTGGCCTCTTCCAGACCCCTGCGAGGCCCAACTGCTCCCCGAGGGGATATTACGAAGCAGAGCATCGCACCGCGGAGCGACCAACAGATCCTGCCACACAGTCCAACGACTTTGCGGCGCAGTAGAAACTCCTTCCATCATCTGGCTGAGCATGAATCACCGGCCCGGCCCGGCCCACACCGGCCGGCACGGCGCCGTAATGTACTCTCCACTCATCTGCTTCTTACTCTTCCTCATTGACCTTATTAGCAGCGAGCAGAAGACGGATAAAGACAGAGAGATAGAACTCGCAGGTGGACAAGGACCTAATGGGAAGGTGGGAAGTGTGTTAAGATGGAAGCTTGCCCTATCCCACACATACACAAACACACACACACACACACACACACACACACACACACACTCATAGGCAGTGTGCTGTGCTCGTCTGAAGGGTGTGTGCTCTGTCATATCCTGTAATGGGTGTATATAAGCTGGTGTAATGGAGGTCGGGAAAAAGGCAGGGGCATAAATCTACCCTGAAGTCTCTGATTAGGGCGATGATACACACACACACACACACACACACACACACACATGCACACAATGTTTTAATTTTAAGTGTTTCTCGCAGTAAAGGAGCCTGCCTGTGCAGAGGCCTGCCTCGACCTGCTGCGCTCTCTTTCCACGTGAGCCTCCCCCCCCCCCCCCCACCCACACCTGAACCCCTGACCTGGGAGCACATGGGGGGAGTGATTCTCGCTACCCCGAGGGGACCGAGCAGGGGAAGGAGGAGCGCAGATCACAGAGATAAAGAATGTGTTTAGGGGAGGGCTAAATAAAAGGCCTCTTCTGCCTTTTAATTGGGATGGAAAAGAAAAGAAGCGAAATGGGACTGGACATGTTTCCTGATGACTCCGCTGTATACCTGTGTGTTTGCATAAGGAGCTGACACGTACCGCTTTACTGTAATGGATTAGCTCACAGCAAACACTGAGAGCATGTGTTTATGTGCACGTCTGCCATGATTGATGAGGTGGAGAAGACCTGGGACGGGTCCTGTTTCGACACGTCGCTTCTTCAAATGTCCCCGCAAAATTTTACACTTAATAACCATCAGAACTCTCCCTGCGTTCCCTTCCCACAGCTCCGAGGCGTGCGGAGTTCAAACGGGACGGGCCCGGTGCCCGGCGAGCTGGCGCGCAACTGCTGACTGGCGAGCTTTGTCGGAGGGGATTGGCTCTGTCAGATTCCTCTTGGTCACAGCTCATCAGAACCCACAGAGCCCGGCAGGTTTCCCCTCTCTGAGAGCACGTGCGTGCACGTACCAGACAGCGTTGTGTACTTGTGTATTAACGTGTGCGTCCGTGTTTACAGCAGCTTAGCGAGATAATAAGACTTTATCATGTTATGCCTCATGTGGGAATATTTCCAGCGGTCCCAGAACGCCTGTTCTGTTTCCTCCGCCTTGCATCAGCTCGTAGGAACGCTGCTTATTAGGCAAGGCACTGAGGGAATAAGGGTGGGAGGAAGAGGAGGGTGGAAGAGGGAGGGGGTGAGGGAAAAATGTCTGTGTATCTACGCTCAATCATCCATCTACTTTCATCTGACTCTTGAATTATCCCTCTTTCCCCGACTCCCTACATGCTGTATTTCTCCCTCTGGTTATGTCTGGTAACTAGTGGCAGCTTCAGTCCTGGAAAACATAAAAGTTTTCACCCTGAAATAGAACCCACATAGTTTTTGGGGGTTTTTTTTATTTTATTTTACTGCGATCTTTGATAGTTCAATCAATATTTGTGAGCGTGAGGCGCTCTTCCTGGAGACAGAAACCTGAAGAATTGGAGCTGAAACCTGTTTTGTAATCAGGAAACAGGAGTCCCTGTTAGCAATGAGTAGATTCGTAAATTATTTGCTTTAGCTGCTACACCCAAAGGGGCTTTATTTCATTATAATTGAAAGTCACGCACTACAAAAAAAACAACCCAAAAAACAGAAAATAATAGAACCTTTAGTAACTGTCAGTGTGTCCACAGAACCCTAACTGGAGCAGCCCCAGTTGCATGAAAGCATCAGAAAGGAACTGAGATGTTTATTTTCAATCCTTTCTCTCTCTCTCTCTCTCACACACACACACACACACACACACCCATACTGGCAAACTACGACTTACACGTCTTCGCGTTTGTTGGGCAAAAAATCAAGGCCAAACACGTCTCCAGGCTGGCTCAGGGGAACGCTTCAACCCTCAACCTGAGAGCCAACTGTGTTATCATTCAGCCGTCACCAGACACTGTAGGTTAATGCGACAGATGCAGTCGGAGACACCGAGCCAAATAAAACGGCTGCATTAGAGGCCTTGCAGGCAGGAAGGAAAAAAGAGTAAAGTAAACATGGGTTGGACTGGTAATGTCCCTGAAGTAATGCTGCCGCTGCGCTGAGCTGCTCTAAAGTCAGAGTTTCTGCTTTCTATATTTCCTCATACACTTTAATATTTAACTATGTTAAGTAACTCAAATATTTAACGTTTCCTCGTGTGTGACAGGACACGTCGGTGTCAAATGAATACCTGGCTAGTAAGTATGTACGGTGGCCTTACTCAGTTTAGGCAACGTCTTCAGAGTTTTGTAGTTTTTTTTCTGTGTCTGATTTCTGAAAATGTCCTGTTTCATTTAATTTAATACAATTTCGGTGCTTTTTTCTGACATAAAGTTATAAAGTGACACTAAACACTGTATATCTATTTGTTTTAGATACATAGGATTTAGTCTTCTGACTCCAGAATGACAGAAGAGCGAATGAGTTGGGGGAGGATCAGAGGGATATCTGCGTGGCATTTCTGAGCTGACGTGTGTTTGCCTGAGAAAAAAAGAGACACACACACATCATCTCACTCCAGCGAGTGCTCATAAAAGAGCAAAGCGCTACACAAATTCTTCCTTTGCGTTCCCTTCCAAGTTTGGTTGTTTCCCCAGCAGCTGGCTGTCGCTACATCCCAGCCAGATTTGTGGCAGGATACCAGACGAGAGCGACCAGGTAGTCTATCACACTGAGCCAAAGCTAGCAGCTAGCAGCGCCGCTCCAGGCGGAGCTGGCTGCCAGCCAGCGCTAACAGCTTGGCTAACAGCAAAAGGGCTAATGCTAGATGTCTGCAGCTGCCCTGGCCCTGCTCCAGTGCTAACAGGTGAACTCCATTATCCTACAGACAGATAGTCAGTCACATGTTGGCGGGTGTCTACTACTGGCTGGCTTAGTTGACCGCTTTCAAAGAGCATCATTAGTCCAAAAGCGCGACGCTAGCGACGCTGGCCTACTGTTTGAACCCCAGTGTGGCGTGCAGCTGCTTAATAAAGACGACAGCACCGTTGTTGTGGGGTTGAAATGAGGGTCTTGGTGCAGAAGAAAACCTTCAGTTATATAAACAGGGGGAATTCTTCTTCTTCTTCTTCTCCTTCCTTTTAACTGGCCATATGGCATCCAGTTTTTCTGAGAGTCTAAGTGAGTGCTTACATGAAACATCTGCACGTGCGTGCATGCTTTGTATCTACTCTATCCATTACAGTACGTAACCTGCTCCCCCTCCCCGCCGCGTGTACGTCGGCGTGCGTGTCCATGTGTGAATTGTGTGTCTGCTCGCCGTCCTGTAGCTGTGTGAAGACAAAGTCCCTGTTTACAGAGCCCATAAAGATTAGCCTCCCTCGGTCAGGTGGGTTCTGGAGCCATAGGTAAACACACAGCACATTCCGCACCGATGAGATCGTTCTCTATGTGTATATGACCGGGGCAAACATACACTCCTGCCTTCACCTCGACCCTTCCTTTAGAGTGCAGTAAGTGATTTACCAGCTTGCAGACTTCTGTCTGCTGGAAACACCAGAGACAGACACAAAGACACACAAATATTTGGAGAAGGAGCGGACTTCATGCACACCTCATTTATCTGGGCCTAAAATGGTGGGTTGTGCATTCCTCCAGAGGCAAAGCTCCAGTGTGTGTGCCCATCTCTGCCATTGGGATGGAACCATCCCCGCTTTCCCCTTCGCTGTCCCCTCCCGAGAGGCGATCGGGGCTAAGGTCAGATTATGACAGCCCACGCAGCTCAGACTCAGATTGTATTTAACATGGTGGAACAGAGGTGAGGGTGGGGGGGGGGGGGGGGGGGGCAACGTGCCTTTATTTGGATCTAAAAGCAGCAAGAGCGCCACGGAGCAATTAGCAGCTCTGTCCTGAGAGAGCTCTTGATTAGAGTGACCTTCAGTGTGAGGGGGAGGTGGGGTGGTTGGGGGGGCAGAGGACAGCACTAATGATAGATGGAGAAAAATTTTGCCAGAGACACTCGAAGAAGCATCGGTGAAGTCTGAGAAAGAGAGAGAGGGAGAGAGAGAGAGTATATGTTTGAGTCTGAGAAAGAGAGAGGGAGAGAGAGAGTATATGTTTAAGTCTGAGAAAGAGAGAGAGGGAGAGAGAGTATATGTTTGAGTCTGAGAAAGAGAGAGAGGGAGAGAGAGTGGAATCGACAACTACTCCATTTTGTATTAAAAGTATTCGAAAAGAAATGGCTGTATTTCTGGTCACTAAAACGTGGGACTTTCAAATAAATTGCATTCAATTTTTTTTTTTTTAACCTTTAATTATAAGGTGCAATTTAAGTTTTACCACAGAATCAGAGTGCATGAAAGGTGTTGGGGGGGGGGGGGCAGAGTGTAATTTCTGAAGCAGCAAATTTGTGGTGTTGCCTTCAGGTGAGGCATAATTTCATTTACAATCAAAATTTGCATTATGAGGAAGATAAAAAAAGAGCTGATTTAATAATATCTGGATGTGTTGTTGAGAAATGAGAAACAGGCCTTCAATAATAAGGGCCTACAATGGATTTCAAAAATGGTGGCGTGAAGAAATATAAATAAATATATATCAAAGTGGACATGATATAATTTTATACATCAGCTTTCAAGTCGGGCACTTTGCATTTTCTAGTTAATTAATAGATTGGATCAGAGTGAGTTTAATCAAATATAATTGAATAAGTCCACAGTAAAAACAGGAGCGACTTTAAAGGGACATGCAGAGAAAATGATAGCATGTCCACTTTCAAATTAAATGAATTTTACTACTTTTGAACTTGGTCCAAGCCGTTACCGAGGTAATTAATTCACATTCTACCCAAAAGTGGTGCAAAGATGATATCCCTGAGCCACACAACACACACACACACACACTCACACATTTTTTCTTCCAAAAGAACCCGATAAAAGTCAACACTTGCACGCCAATCCCACTCTCTAATGCATTCCATATACAGTAATTGTTAGTTTTCTCTTCTTCCTGCTCCTTTCTCCTCACTTTTGTCTCACAGGCCACAAATAAAATATTAATCATTTCTAAGGCAGTTCTCATTGTATTAAAAAATGTCTCCTTTATAATTTATCACAGAAAGAAAAATCTTTGTTATAGTGACAAGTATGCTAATTAATAGAAGTAGAAGAAACATTGAGAGAAGTCATACTAATTTGGAACGTGCTAATATTAATAGAATAATTTATGGCCCGGCATAAATAAATTAATAGAGTATTTCGTTTGAAAAAGGGATGCCTTCAATTCAATTTAGGAGAAAAGAACGGGGGGGGATGTCTGCCTCTTGGACAAGGACATTAATAACAGTGTTCTATCAGCAGAAGAGAGAAGGAGGAGATAAACTAAACATGCACTGTTCACTTTTTAAGTGCATCAATATTTCAGTCAGCTAATGAAAATTAGATGAGCAACATATTTCCTGCCTTGTTGTTTCCATTTGATGCTACAGGACTTTCTGACTGGATGAAAAAAATCCATGAAAGGCCAAAACAGTAAGGGGATCTTACTCTTCATACTGGCTCCACATAAACCCACAGCTGTGTGCCAGACACGGGCGAGAGAGGAAGGGAAGGCATGGAAAAAAGAGAGAGAGTAACAAAGACAGAAAAAGAGAGGAAAAGAGGACTGGGTCATTACCATCCTTATTACTCCTCATTAAAACGCGCCATCACAGAGGCGTTTGTGTGTGTGCGTGCGTGCACCGCCGCGCTGCACGTGCACGCCACCACTGTTCCCGACGTGCGCTTGTGCGTCCTCATGCAAAAGTGACAAAAAAAGAACAATATAATTGGAGAAATGTACGCAGTAATAATAGGTATTCAGAAAATGATAATTCATATTAAACAGGGTGCACAAAGTCAGCCTCATTTGCATGTTTTAGATTATATGCATTTCAAAAGTAATTTCCGCAGGGCATATGAATGACATTAATTCCCGGGCGGGTTCTGCTATAGACCTCAAACTATCAAACACTCAAACATTTAACAGATGAAAAAAAAAAAAAAAGAGGGAGCTGGTGCCTCGGCGAGGGGAGATTTCAAGGTTAAAGAATTCGAATGTGAATTTTTTAACTTCTGTCTCGGTTTGTTTAAAGTTGCTCCGCAGCCGGGCGACGAGAGACTTTCATTTGGAATTTAGGCGAACCGCGCACGTGTGTGTGTTGTTTTGTCTCACTCAGCTGTACGCGTGTGTGTTCCGCGCCGGCCCAGGAAAGACACTTCTCATCCTCGTCCTCATCCTTCGGCTCTGACTCACGCAGTGACTCGCGTCCCCGCCGCTCCACAACCAGAACAGAGCGACCCGGCAAAGAAAGGGGGGCGACGGCCTGCTTTTAGTGACCCCGAGCGAAGGGGGCGCGCGGTGACGGAGGGAAACAGAGGGTTCCCTTCTCTCCGTTGGGGCAGAGAGGAAGACCCGGGGGCAGGAAACGGCCTGGATGAATGTGTGATTTCAGTGGAAAACTCTGGATGCCGCAGACGACATTCTTCTCTCGTGAACCAATCTGCTCCGCAGCCACAATGCAGCGCCTGACTCCTGGCTGCGTGTGTCGCGGCGTGACGGACACACGCACCACGCCGCCGGTCCCCACCTGTTATTCCCGCCAAAGCTACGGAGGAGAAGGGGGGGGGGGGAGCAACGGGCAGAGAAGCTAAAGAGCGTCTGTGTCTTGTTTGTGGTTTTGTCTCCGTCTGTAAACAGAGCCGCCGCTGCCGAGAGAACGTTAGCGTGTCATTATCTCATTAAGAATTGATGGCAGAGGTTTGAAACTGTTTTGTTTGTGAGTGTTTGCAGGCAGCTGCTGAGCAAACACAACAACCACAAAACACACATCCTACAGAGAAGCACACACACACACACACACACACACACGAGCTAAAGATGCTTCTTCGCTACATGTTTAGCACGACTCTTGTCAGCGGGCAGGAATCCAAGAACCATCCAAAGGAAATGGAATAAAAGTGTCTTCTCTCGCACCTTTCTGCCCCCCCCCCCCACCACTGCCACCTCTCTTCATTCTTTAGCCGGGCTGAAGCACCCTCGATGACGTGAAAGCTGAGATCAGAGAGTGAGGGGGCATAACGACAGGCACTAACGGTGGGCTAATTGGGGCCTGGGAAACATGTTTGTTTTCTCGCCTGTTCTCTCCTCTCCCCGTCTCGATCCCTTTTTTTTCCCAGCCAGTCACCGCGGATCTGTTCACCCGAGAAGGACAAGCGGAGAAAGCAAAGAGGATTAGATTCTCGGCAGAGCACAAATCGCCGCGCACACACACACACACACACATCACGTGAGCGTACTGTAGGGATGGGGAACTCACGCGGACCCGAGCGGGGCTGCATTTAAGGCAGCTGTGGGGTGTGTGTATTGAACAAGGTCTGTCTGTCTTAACCAAATGACCATCAGGGTGCACGGCCCACCGCCGCTCCACCCATGCCCCGTCAATACGCTGCTGCTGGGCCTATTCAGCAGCAAAGAGCTTTCCCATGGCTGCCGCTCAGCACTGGATCAATGCTGTGAGCAATGCAGGCAAACCGCTGCTAAACAGACGAGCCCCTGCCTCTAAAAGGCCCTCCGCAGCACCGGCTCCCCCGGCTCTGGATCGTTCGCCTAATGGAGGAGTCCACAGAGGCCCCTGAGGGCCTCTTACTACCAAACAGGCCACCGAGGATTCAATCCCCAACCCTCCTCAATCCCCGAAGCTGTCAGAGCCTCCATCCTTCAATCGTTTGTCCCTCCACACGGTCGTATCGACCTCTGCGTCTTCAATCAGGCGCGCTAGCTCGTCCCTGCGTGTTTACATGTGACCCCGACATACGCGGAGTTCCGACGGTAAACGTGCAGCTTCACACGGACCCAACGTGGAAAAGGGAGGAAAACGAACTCCCCTCTCTCTCTCTCGCTCTTCCACCCGGCCGGGACCCCTCGCCACACCACTCCCGGCCAGTCATTCTCCTCGCCGCCGCCTTTGTCCGCTTTAATAACAGTGAAAAATAGCCAGAGAAGAAAAAAAAGAGCAAGTGGAAAGAACCTGCATATTTGTCATTTCCGATTGTTTACCTTTGTCACGGCAAATTGATTTTCACATCTCCTGTTACTGGAAGCTCTCCGGGCTGGACGGCCAGGCCCGTCTGGCTCTGGCCTCCGCTGCCAAGCCCGTCGCCGCGCTTTACGGCCCGACTCTGGGGAGGACTTTTAAGCCTTTCAACTCGCAAGTCATTCCGATGATACAATAGCGCCTTTGTCTTAAGCACCTTTGTTGCTTTCGTTCTCTCCTTGCCTGCCCCTCGACCTCATTCTTTTCTGTTTTCTTTTCTTTGTTTTCTCCTTTCAGGCCTTATTCTCAAATCCTTAAACTGGCTGAGAAAGTGAGCAGCAAAGACGGCAGCCTTTTACTTGTCCATGCCTGTTTTCGGATTTGTTACATCATGATGGGTTGGAAATGAAACGGAGATGATCTAGAGCTATGACACACACACGCGCACACACACAGCTGACATTTAGGGCTCACTGTGGGGCGAAGCTGATTGAAGCAGGCTTGAATTTCGCTGTGGTGACTGGGCAGTGTGCTGTGGTCCGGATCTGACTGGGTTCTGGTAGGCCTGAGGTTTGCCTGCAGGGACCTCCAGTGAGTCAGGCAGCAGGCCTGAGCTAAACTGCGGCCGGCGCCAGGAATAGTCCTCAGTGCAAAAGGGCAGGTCTAATGGTGTGTTTGTAAGGGCGAACCCAAACAAACAACCTGCAGTTTGGATGGTAGGACCGAGCGAGGCTGCAGCCAGATGCCGTCGGAGGGCAGGAAAGGCACACGCACAACGCACGCAGAGAAGCGCCGGCTGAAATAGATCTGCGGCGTCTGGGGCTGGGCCGCCGCCTCGCCTACAGACTCAGAGGAAGTTTTATATGAGTGAAGATGCACCAATTCTCTCCAAATGAACGCTAATGATGGCCAGACAACCTCTTCTGTAATTACTCCCCGAGGAGCAGCTACGTTCAGCACCACCGCGGCACTAAAACAAACACACACACTCGCACGCCAAACACACACACATGTGCAAGAGGCTCAGGTTTTAATGTGTTCACCTGTTGGGCACTGGAGGGAGTGATAAAGTGAGGAGGAGGAGGGCCCTGGCAATAACATCATCTCATCATGGAGAGCGAGGAGATCTGCTGATTTGAGACATCTGTATGTGTGTGTGAGCGCAACAAAAGTAGACCAGAGCACTGAGGCAGCGGCAGCTGCTCCAGGTTAGCAAATAAAGCAATTTAGCAATTAGGTGATGGAGAGGAAATCCGTTATCTTCTATTAGAATGAATTAGGAACCATTCCCATCTTAATTCCTCAAGGAAAAAGTCAAAGACTTGCTTCCTTCACCTCTTCAAAGGTAGGAATTTCTTATTTGAAATGGTGAAAGAACAAGAGAGACGCGTCGATGTGATTGTGTTGGGATGGATTAAACCATTATCACCATTAAAGCTCCCAACTCTCCTCAGCGCTCAAACTCTGTCATCGATCCACCCAGGGACAAATCTAAATGGAGTGTTTGGAGTAAATGTGGCTCGTGTGTCTTCATGAGGGGAGAACTAGTGTGTGTGTGTGTGTGTGTGTGTGTGTGTGTGTGTGTGTGTGTGTGTGTGTGTGTCAGACAGACTGACAGACACATAATGAGGCAAACATGAAGTCAGTGTTTTTATGAAATCTCAGCCTTTGTCCCAGTCTCTCTCTCTCTCTCTCACACACACACACACACACACACACACACACACACACACACACACACGACTTCTGACTTTTTAACAGCCTCTTTGATTCAGCCAGGTTCCTTCCACAGCTTTGACCAATTTACAATAGTCTTATTGAGAGGGCAGGGTCCCCCTCACACACACACACACACACACACACACACACGCACACACACACATGCACAAACACATACACAAACACAGAAGAGATATACATATATAGAAAAATATCAGGCAATCCTATTTTTCTAGGACTAAAATGTTAGGAAGGGAATCTTTGAGGCACACACTCTCGATCCCTGCCCAGAGACTGTGGTGGTGGAGCACGGCTGGTAACATCTGGATGTATTTTAGAAGTGTTTACGTTTCCAAAATGTCGAAAAACTGCACAGAAAGAAAATAAGAGAGAGACAAAATTCTGAAAAACACTGCAGGTGCCAGACGGGTAATAAAAAAAAAGAAGTTCAGGCCCCCCTTTCCCCCCGAAAAAGTTTAAGATCTTCATTTAAACGCGCTGCTAAACATCGACCAATTAGCGTCGCCGCCATAATCCAGCCCCAACCATCACTGACAGTCGCTGCTAATTGGCAGACTGACGTTCAGCCGTCTGAGTTTCTGTCCCCGCCTGAAAACGGAGATGTTTAAACGGCGTTTCTACCACATCTTTGCTGCTCACCAGCTGACAACCACTCTTACGCACTTACTGCCACACGAGAAACTCAGTAATTTTCTCTGACATACAGTACACACACACACACACACACTGAAACAGCTGCATTTTCATTTTCCTTCCCCTAAATGACAAAAACACACAAAAAATGTTGGCTTCGCTTAAGTCTAATCAAAACTGACAATGGATCCATCTGTGAGATGACGTCAACGCCGGGGAAACGCACGCAGAGACACACACGGCCTATAGGATGTAATTTAAGTGATTGGGGCTAATTTACGAGCGTAAGATGAAACCACGCGAGGCCATTAGTGCGGGAGATGTTGAAAAACACACACCTCAGCGCCGCCGCGGCAACGGCGAGCTCCGGTCGGCCCGAGGTGGCAACACGGCTGACGTTGGAGCGGGTTTGAAACTATTGTCCCAGACAGAGCGTCCATGGGATCGCTCTAATCCTTTCAGGTATTCCACTTTCCCATGGTCCAATCTAACCTCAGCACACACACACACACACACAAACACACACACACACGCACACACACACACACACACAGGAGATTATTAAAGCAACCTCATGGCACATGGAGGTTCCTAATGGATTTAACATCAGGAATGATTGTTAACTTTTAGGACTAAAAAGACTTGGAATGACTCCTGAGAAAAACTGAGCTCTAAGCCAGACGCGCGGATCACATGACAACTGGGCGGCGGCAGCATGGACCCCTGGGAAAGCGGCACCGCGCCATATCTCAGATCCCACGGAGCCCGGTAATAACGACGGCGGGCAGCTCCATCAGTTACAAATATTGCGCTCATGTATGCGGAGTGTTGGAGTGGGTTTTGATGCAATTACGTGCATCGCAGTGAAGTGGTTAAAGAAGGGAAAGAAGATAATCACCGTGAAATAAATTAAACCTATTACGGAGAACATATGCTCAAGGTGACAGAAGAAATTAATTTGGCTCAACTATCGAGAGCCATACCTCCACCCCGCTATAGGATTTCTACCAAACTAATTATCACGCTCCACTTTCAGAAATAATAAGGAAAGTACTTAATGGGTTCGGATCCAACCCTGCATTCATGTGTCCGTTTAACACCTCGGCTTTCATGCCCACACACACTTGCCTTAATGTAATTTCACATCCATGATTTAAAACGGGGGAAATTATATTTCAAGTGGTGTCAGGATTAGAATATGTAAGCGGCGAGATTAAAACAGCGTAAGGTCTCGAGTCGAGCCTCTCTGAGCAGGAGGGATAGTTTATATCATATCAAAATTCACGCCGCCGCCACGCCATCAGGGAGGAGGAAGCTAAGGCGTTTAGCTTTTGTTCCGCCACCCCTGCTCCTTCCTGGTCTGAGGTTCTCGCTGACGGTGAATCTTCAGTTTTGGGGACTCTGCCTTCGAGTCAACGCAGAAATCACAACCAAACAACAGATCTGTGATTAGTCCTCCTCGCTGCATTTTAATGCCGCTTCCCGCCTGCTGCACGCTGGCGAGGAGTTTAATTTTTAAACAGAGCGCCGCTGTGAAAAGACCCCCAAGTGTGCGCTCCTACGCCAGCGAGCCGAGTCTGTTTATCTAGTCAGCCGCTCTTCCCCAATTAGGACAACATCCAAACGCATTCATTGTTTTATTTCAAACATTCTTTCAAATTGAAATCACTTTTTTGTGTTTTTATCCCTTATTTATGCGCCGCTGAATTAGCATTTCACCGCCCCAGGAGGGAGAGAGTGTAAGTCAGAATGCAGGTTGGGCCACTTTTGTTCATTATCAGCACAACTGGAGGAAGCCTTTAAGAAAGTTTAGGTGGGGGGGGCTCTTCCTTTTAATGTGGTGAATACACGTCACCAAGGCCATTCTGAGAACAATTTCTCAACAGTCCTTATTTATTTCTCTGTTCTGTCACTGAGAGCTACATCTCTGTGACCTTCACCTCCGTTGAAGGTCACAGGTGGAGAAAGTAACTGATGAAGTCCATCCCCGCAGGTCACGACCTCTGAGCACACGCCGCACACACAAAATGAAGTTCTTCCTCTAACGGTGGTGCAGCATCTCTAAGCTAAGCTTGTGTTCAGGTGTGAGTGCTGGTAAATGTGTCTACAGCTGCCCCCCTTCATCCTTCCCTCCTCACAACTAGAAACAGAGAAAACTGGAATTCGGCAATTTCAGAAATTTGACAAATCCTGTTTAACAATGAAAATGGAGCTGAGGTCTTGGACAAAGAAAGGTGGACTCGGGTCTCTTCAGAGGGAAAAACAACGCAGCAGATGTGCTGTAACAGAAGTAGAGAAGAGCTCAAAGAAGAGGCGAAGGCGATCTAGGCTGGACCAAATGAAAGGAAGCAGGAGAGAGAGGCTGAAGCGAGCCACATGGCCCGAGAGGCAGACTCTGTTCGTCTGCCACCCATTTGCTCATTTGCCTCAGTGGTCACTTCTTCCACTGTTTAACACAAACAGATGAGGCCTTTTCTTTTTCCAAATCCTTCCTTTTTAACGGCGGCTCCTTGGCCTCCGCGGCGGCGGCGGCGCGGCAGCTATTAAAACAGCATGAATGCTGCGAATGCCCTCCCGGCTTTTGCTGAACTTTTACCCTCGTTCCCCAAAGTGACATGTAGGGCACGAGGGTCAAGAGGTGCCTGGGTTTTTTCGGGAGAGGGGGGTGCATTAGATAACACACATTCAAGCCGACACATCACTGAGGTGGGTGCAGCGATCAGTGACCTGGGCTGGTGGCTAACATGACAGAGATAAAGTCGAATAGAAGCACACACACACGCGCGTACACACACTCTTCGGCAAGCGTATACGAGCACCAAGTGTTTAATGTCCAGATACTTATCAGATAGATTTTATACTGAACGCCAACATGCACACGGGGTTATAAAAACCTTGTGTCACAGGCTGAGGTGTATCTGGATGAGTCAAACTGTGATAAAGTCACTCTTCAACTACAGCGATCGATGGAAGTAATTTATTTACCTCAATGGGCAATTTCTGCTCTGTCTTCAGACCCGAGGAAGAAGGACAGAGAGAGAGGAGAAGTGGGGGGGGGGGGGGGCGCTTTGGCAAGCATGTGTGAGCAGTGTGTAAATTAATTTAACAGCAGCGAGATCCACAGCAATGCATGAGTCCATAAAACAAGAGGAGGTTAATGCGCACATACACACACATCAGGCAGAGATCCAAGACCGAAAACAACTCCTATCCAGAGGGACACCAGACATGTGGGGTCGTCTAGGTCCCATTAATGTGATGTGAAATCCCTGGATGCCACTATAAAAGGGGCTGAGAACAGTTAAGGGATCTTCCTTTTTCTGCCTTCTTGCTCTCTCTGCATTGAAAAAAGCCAGAGTCCCGTCCACCATCCCTAACTTTAACTCAGCCAAATAAAAAGCACTTAACTGAGCATCAGTGACCGATACAAACACACACACACACACACGGACGCACACTTATCCCAGCTCCTCAGATGCTCATGAATATGCACGTCCATTGTGATTTATGCATCCCGGTGGGGGTGTGAACCTATCTGAGAGCAAGGCCAACATGCAGGTCAGCTCATTTGTAAACCGGCTGGCTATTTTTAGATGCGTTTAACTGTTTGTGCGCGCGTACAGGTAGACGCTCGCGCCGCTAAAGCTGCGTATGAGGTAGAGGTCATCGTCCAAACAGGCTCATAATTACTGCATTCATTGTATTTATTGAATTCTGTCCAGCTTCTGCTCTTAACGTCTATAAATCTCACGTGTTCTACCATTGTGTGTGTGTGTGTGTGTTGTGTGTGTGTGTGTGTGTAGCTAAGGCTTCAGAGCGCTGTCGACTTCTGCCAACCAACACTCTGACCCTGCCTCTGCAGCAGGAAGTCGCCCAACTTTCTGACCTCTCTTATTATTCCCTGGGACAGCTGAGGAAAAGCCTTAAAAGAAACGCCTTCACATCAGAGCGGCTGTCAGCTAATAGGGTCCCCACGGTCCCTGTAGTCCTTTGCACTAGATTGTGGGTAAAATGCTCCAACAAAAATATGTTAGGGGTTAAACTGAACATTCATTTTGACGTGATCTGAGGATACAACGTTCCTAAAACACAAAGTCGTGAAAACAGTGTGTTTCCTTTGTGGAAATTCAGTGGCTGTGTTGCTCCAACTGCCCCACCACCTCTCCCTAACAACAGATTTGGGCTAATAGGGCAGCTGCTTGTCCCCCCCCCCTCCCCAAAAACCTCACTCCGCCACTCGCCCTTCTCCAAAACTCCAAGAGGAAGCCTTTTGTTTTCCACTAGTGAATGAAAAACATTCCAAAGTTACAGTTCAGTATTTTAGGACATATTCATCCAAAACGAGTCAAATCCGACTGTTTAAAAGCAATAAAATGTGTATGTGTGTGTGTGTGTGTGTGTTGGGGGGGTGGCAGTGGGCTATGAGGCTGTTGATCCATCTCTCCATTCATCTATTCAGATTTCTCCTCCTCCCGTCTGTTTTGCTACGTTGTCAACACAAGCAACCGTATCCCAGAAATAAACCCGGCGTCGGGTCGGCCAGCAACCACGGCCGTAACGTCATCATTCAAACAAAACAGCCTCAGCTCCCAGTGCAAAGAAATCTAATCTGGAAGGACGGCGGCAGGAGCTCGCATGTACAAAAATGGGAAATATGGAAACATTGCACGCCATTGCAACACTCAAAAAGGGAAAAAAAAAATCAAATACCATGAGAAACATCGAGATTAGCCCCTTCAAACACTCGATCTGTCCCTTGTGGTGCACGTAAGTGAGCTCGTAAAACATGTTTCAGGGGACTGAGGACTGGAAGTAGGGGCTCGTTCGCATCAACCGAAGAGGTCTGCCTGTGTGTGTGTGTGTGTGTGTGTGTGTGCGTGCAGCGGGGGTGCGCGTGTGTGCACGAGAAGCTGAACTGTAAGCCTTATGCCATTCTCCCTCTGGTGCCAAACACACACACGCACGAGCACATACGTTCATAAAGGCTTCCCTGTAAAAAAAGCCCCTCCACTTCATTAGGAAAGTAAACACAAGTGCGGTCTGAAGTGGCTAATTAGAGACTAATTACTCCCTGCTTGTTACTAATGCAAATTAGATTACGCTGCTTAACTTCCTCGTGTCCACAACGCTGCTGTTAATTGAGGCCTTTTGAAATTAAATTACCCGCTAATTAGCATTTCAAAACCATTAATTCTGAGCAAGGAGGGAGGGGGGCAAAACAACAACAAATGCCAAGTTTTGCTAATGCGTTTTGCTAATTGAAAATGTATGCTCAATACAGGGGTTTGTGCCAAGAATACCTATTCAGCTGATCAGTGTGTGCGTGCATGCGTATGTGAGAGTGTGTGTGTGTGTGTGTGAGGTGTGTGTGTGTGTGTGTGTGCGTGCAGCGGGGGTGCGCGTGTGTGCACGAGAAGCTGAACTGTAAGCCTTATGCCATTCTCCCTCTGGTGCCAAACACACACACGCACGAGCACATACGTTCATAAAGGCTTCCCTGTAAAAAAAGCCCCTCCACTTCATTAGGAAAGTAAACACAAGTGCGGTCTGAAGTGGCTAATTAGAGACTAATTACTCCCTGCTTGTTACTAATGCAAATTAGATTACGCTGCTTAACTTCCTCGTGTCCACAACGCTGCTGTTAATTGAGGCCTTTTGAAATTAAATTACCCGCTAATTAGCATTTCAAAACCATTAATTCTGAGCAAGGAGGGAGGGGGGCAAAACAACAACAAATGCCAAGTTTTGCTAATGCGTTTTGCTAATTGAAAATGTATGCTCAATACAGGGGTTTGTGCCAAGAATACCTATTCAGCTGATCAGTGTGTGCGTGCATGCGTATGTGAGAGTGTGTGTGTGTGTGTGTGGTGTGTGTGTGTGTGTGTGTGAGAGAGAGAGAGAGAGAGAGAGAGAGAGAGAGAGAGAGAGAGAGAGAGTGGCAGCAGCCAGACAGAAACATCATGTATCATAAGAGCAGCATATAATTAAATCTCTCCAAAACGCTTTGTCAATATTTCCCTCTGAATGCACAACCTGACTGATATTGGGCAGGCGGGAAATGAAGGATGAAGAGGAGACACGGAGAGGGAGAGAGGGAGCAGTGGGACAGGGGATGGATATTCATCTCATGAGAGGCTAAAGAGCCACTGTATGTGAATGTGGAGTGTGTGGTTTTGCAGTGGTATGTGAGCGGATTTAGTATTTGTCCAATCCGTAAGCCTTCTTTTGAAGTAAGGAACTGCTGCTCTCATAAATCCCCAGCCCCCCCACCCCACCCCAACCCCAACCACCTCCACTCTCTCTGCACTCCCTTCTCCCTCTTTAACTGGCCCCTCTTCACCTCCACTACAATACCTGTCCAATTAGCGAAACACACAGACCCTCGTATAAATGCACGCACACACATCGGAGCAGCCTTAAATCCTCCCCCCCTTCAATCAAAGCACAATCTCCCCCCCCCCAGCTGAAATGATGATTTGAAACTTGGCACATTGGCGCCCATTTCAGGGCTACCTGCTAATGAATAAGAGGGAAGCCGCCAGCGATAAGCCGCTTTAATCGGCTGACCAAATCAAAGAGATGTTCTAAATTAAAGTTCCATCTCCTCCGCGTGTAAAACCGGCGGAATTATTCGCCGCGACTCCTTTTAGCCTTTCCTAAAAATCCATCCAATCAGGGCGGGTGTGAAAAGCTCCATTCAGGTTACAAAAGTTTCATCCTATTATACTTTTCCAGTTCTCATTTCAAGAAGGAACAAATGATAAAATTGAGAGGTGGCCACACAAAAAAATGAAATCAGCGTGATAATTAGATGTGGAGATATTTTAATTCCTTCAACATGATGCATAGAAACTGCTGCTTGACAATATTTGCCCTAATTGCCAGAATTATCATATTAACCAGTCGCCATTTGAGTAAGTTGATTAAAAAATTGATTATTCGTCTATTTCTTTTAGGAGTTTCTTAATCAAAATCTTACATCCTTGAAAAATTAATTTGAAGCCGTTTCTTATCAGTTAATTAAATCGGGTTGGAAGTCATTTTTTTTCTGGGCGCGGCGTGATTAGAACGGTTCTGTTCAGACACCATGACGTTAGAGGAGGAACTTTTCACTGTCTCATCAAACATTCACAACCACAAGAATAGGACTTCTTTGAAGGGCCCCCGTCTTCTTTTTCCCCCTTTTCTGCAAACCTCTGCCTTTCTGATAAATCGTGCCGTACCCAATAGATCTTCCTTTCTCGTTAACACGTTCTCATTAACGGACGGGGGGGGGGGGGGGGCGAGGGGTGGAAAGGCAGAGTGGCGAAAACAAAAGATGAGGGAAAAACCAACGTTTCAAATCCGATCTTTAAAAATAGTCCTTTTACTAAACACCTATGTGACGTTTGGCTTCCATCTGTTCGATTTGTGGCTCTAAACTCGACACATCGGAGCGACTTCACCTCAGAAAACTAGTTTTCTTTCTGGAAGGAGACTAATTATAAAGCGCTGCCCCTGGGAGAGAAAAGCCCCTCTTGAAGGAGAGAAGGAGGCGGAGAGTCCATTCAGCGCCGCCATCGGTGGAATGTAACTTTGTCTCTCTCTACTCCAGCGAGCAGCCGAGCAGAACCGAACAGATACGGCGGACTCGGCTCATCTGTCCATCTCCGAGTCCTCGGGGAGGCGCGGGAGGATTGGTGAGCAAGGGAAGGGAAAGGAGGAAGGAAAGGAAGGGAAGGAAGGAAGGAAGGAAGGACAGGCGAGGTTAGGGATTGCTATGTTGAGTGTCTCTGATTGGATAATGATTTGGATGATTAGAAGGGCCCCTCTGGCAACGTCAGACCCGTCATAAGCCAATCAACACCGGCCTCATCAGCCAATCAGACGTGTCGGGGGTCTTTTCTCCATCTCTCCGTCTCATCTCTCTCTCCGCCAGAGACAGAGAATTCTCAAAGCCACAATTTACCGCACAGAACTATCAATTTCCCTTTCCATTAACCCTGTGGGAGGAAGGGGGACGAGGGAGAGGGACGAGAGAGCGGGGATGAGAGACTGAAATTAAGGATGAACGCCCGCCTCACACCCCCCCACCCCACCCACGTCCCAAGGGTGCAGTCATGAGTTTGGGCTGAGGGCGAAGAGAATTACACCTGCTCAGGGTGAACTTGACCTCATGACTGGAGGTCACCATCCAGCACCTTCCCTCATTAGCGGAAAATGGACCCGGCCGCTGTTCCGCTAATGCAGACTTATGTTAATAACCACAGACAGGAAGAGAATGGAGGGAGTGAGAGGGGGAAAAATGGAGGGCTAAAGGAGGGGGCGTGAGCCGCGACTCGTGTTTCTTAGATCAGCGCCTGAAGGCCCGGCAGGCCAGCTCGCTCCCTCATCCTCATTTTCTCTGCCTTCTCTCCCGCCCCCCCCCCCCCAAAAAAGCCCTCCACCCACTCTGTGAGAGCGAACCTCCCCCGAGGGGAGCTGCTCCAACCCAAACCCGGCCCTCAGCAAAGTTTCGCACAAAGGCCCCAGAAGCTGAATGGCTGCCTGACACCACGGAGCATGCCAAGGCTTCGCCGCCACCCACCCACCCTCCCTCCGGCCCCCCTTTCTTCTCTACTTCTCTACTTCTGAGTCCCCTCCCTCATCTATGTCAACCGCTAGCCAAGGCTAACGCACCGGTCCCAGATGACCTTTAGACAATTGGAAAACCTGCAGCAGGAGAAGTTGCTGATTAGAGCCACAGGTTGCACGCGACAATAATGACCTTCTGTGGCCAAACGGGCGTTTTCCTGCCGGCAAATAGAAGAACCCCAAAGGGCAACAGTTCAAACTAATATAAAAAGAAAAATCTGCTTTCTATATCACGCAAGGATCCTCAATACTTAAAGGGAAAAGAGGCAGTAACAGGTTGAGCTGCAGTGTCTCATGGCCCAGCTGCTGTGTGTGACTGACCCAGGGACAGTTTTAGCTGTCCAACCTTTTTGAGCGGCAAAAAAAGAGAAAAGAATAAACAACATTCAGGGGAATAATTCAATTGTCTGCACAATGACAGCGTTTTAACTTCCGCCTTATATATTTGTCTTATTTTCACTCCCGATGATTCACTGAAAATGTAGTTTAGTCTCTGTAGCGACGAGGGAAGTGTTAATAAACCTCAGGATGGCTCGTGTCATTTCAGGCGCGCTGAATAAATAATTCCCACTGAAACGAGGCCCGAGGAGAGGCTGCAAATATTGGAGGTAAACTGTGATGGCAGTTTGGATGTAATGAAGAGCCTGATGGAACACAGAGCTGTAATAATTAGAGACAACAGCATGACAAGGAGAGAGGAAGAGGAGTGTGTGTGTGTGTGTGTGTGTGTGTGTGTGGTGTGTGTGTGTGTGTGATGGGGGGGATGCCTTCACAGAGCGACTCTGGAAGATCAACAGGGAGAAGAACATTTTCCAACCAACCACTGACGTACTTGCCTCTGTGTGTGTGTGTGTGTGTGTGTGTGTGTGTGTGTGTGTGTGTGATGGGGGGGATGCCTTCACAGAGCGACTCTGGAAGATCAACAGGGAGAAGAACATTTTCCAACCAACCACTGACGTACTTGCCTCTGTGTGCGTGTGTGTGTGGTGTGTGTGTGTGTGTGTGTGTGTGTGCTGAGCCGCAAAAAAGGAAATCCAAATTTAAAAAGACAAAAACTACAAAAAGGTTTGCATACATGTCTTATTATAAAATGTTTAAACATCACGTGGCGAGTGTGTGTTGGCGAGTGTGTGACGGCGAGTGTGTGACGGCGAGTGTGTGACAGTCTGTTAATCTGGAAAAACATTTCAATTAATTGTTAAAGGAAAAACAACGACTTTTGTTAATTTTCAAAACTTGAATCGATGCACCGACGTCAGTCAGCGAAGCCGTTGGTGTAAAATGAAAAAGCAGCAAAAGTGTGTTTTCTTTTTTCAATTAACATGAAATCTGGTAATAAACGTATTAGAACAGGATCACACGCAGCCTGTTGCTGCTCTCTTTTACTGGCCTTTTTCAGCTGTCGCTCCCTTCGCGATCAACATTTTGCTTGAAAAACAGGCTTACACACTTCTTCAAAGGCAAACACACACACACACACACACACACACACAAACACACACATACATCTCTCCTCAGGAACATGAGAGCTGGCTTTAATTCACAGGCTGGTAAAGCTGTGGTGGACAGCAATCTTGATCTGGCAGGATTAGGCTACTTTTATTTCCCCGAGAGCCACGGGGAGGAGAGGCAGAGGGAGGGGGGGGGCGGTGGGGGGGGGGGGGGGGGGGGGGGGGGTTGGAAGGCCGCTCAAATCCTTCTACAAATGTCAGACAATGACCAGTGACCACGTACACCCTCATAAACAGCCCAGAAAAGAGACCCATGCTCACCTCTCCTGGGCCGGAGGAAGACGGGGTGTCGGGGTGACAAGACGGGTGAGCCAGGGAAGGATGGGGGGGGAGGGAGAGTTGGGGGGGGGATTACACAATTATTCAGATAACAGCTGGGTATAATCTAGTGGCAGATGTCTTTTGGTCAACAATGCCCACCACACACAGCCGTGTATGTGTGTGTGTGTGTGTGTGTGTGTGTGTGTGAGAGTTTCAACGCCCGGCGAGCAGCCACAGAGCTGAGACGGAACAAAGCACAAAAAAACGAAGCAACATTACTCTGGGAAAGGTTTTTGTTGTTTGGAGTCTATGTGTGAAAATAAGGAGGCAGAGCTTGTTTTCCTCCAGAAGGGTGAAATATGTAACAAAAATTTAAAAAAACACTCTCTCTCTCTCACACACACACACACACACACACACACACACACACAAACTCGCCAGTGAGAGCGCGACGACCTGTTTGCTTTTCTTCTGCTCCGACAGCTGTCTGAAAAACAAAACCTAAAACCTGAGGAATTCTGTCGGAGGAGAGAGGTGGAGGGTCACCGGCTGATTGACAGTTAATTGTGGCTCGTCACGCACACACACACACACACACACACACACACACACACTGAATTAGAGTACAAGTAGAACAGCAACCTGCCTGTCCCCCCTCCCACTAAGGGCCTCTATGGAAGCCACGCTGTGGAGAAAACCGGCAGCTTTATGCTAACATCTTATTCGTTACAACCACATAAAAATGAGCTTTTTCTTCTGCAAAGTTTCCATGTTTTTACTCAAAAAAACTTTGCATCGAAGGCACGAGCGAGTGATTTATAAACTCCTTCAATCCGCTCTGGCGCAGGCTGCCTATTGTGATTTGGTTTAACAGTGGTTAACAGCTCGTCCTGACGCTGGGTGGATCATCTCGCGGCGCTTCACATGCTAATAGTTAAGCAGGCATCCCATGTCCCCCGGAACTAATACCATAAATACTAATACCATAAAAGAGCAGCACACACCGACGCTCTGGCGTCCGTGTTAGCCAACATCCCAGATACTTTACGGATTAAAAAGCATAATGAGATGCATTTAAATGGTGATTAGCTTCCCAGTCTGGGGCAGCAGGCCTGCATTGCTAATTTCCTGGCATGACGTTTTAACGCCAGCTGCTTGAAAGAATTCATATATTCTGAGGAAAATCCAGCAAAAAAATGACGATACATGAGTTGTGAAAAGATGTCGGACCGGCGTGGACCTCGTGCACCCCCCCCCCCCACCCTTCTCGTTCCTCCACTCCACATTTTCCTGCGGCGACAGGACGAGCCGGCCTTGGAGCGGCTCCTCTACGGTCCGTTTGCGAAATGTGCACCACAAAAAAGCGCGCGTGCATCGGTGTGCCTGCGCACGTTGCTAGCGCTCCCGCGCCTCCCAGCTGTCACCCACCCTTCACGTCCCATTCAATACACATTAAAGCCACGCCGCAGAAACTTTGGCCACATTGTTGTTGCGGGCCGGCCCTTCCACTGATGTGCTCCCTCGCTTCCCTCCCGGCTTCGATTGACGGCTGCCCTGTCAGTTTGTCGCGGCGTTTTAGAAAACACCAACCGCTCTCTGATGAAGTGCTTACAAAAGGTCACAGGGTGGAGGCGGCGGAGGGGAAGGGAGCCGACTACCGAGAGGGAGGGAGGCGGGGGGGGGGGGGGGGGGGGGGGGTGAAGGAACGGGAGACGGAGCGGAGTGAAGGAAAATCCATAACACAAATACAGCTGTCAGAGGCGACGCGGAGTTAGCGGGGGACAGGAGGAGCGGCGAGGATGCACTGTCAGTGCACGCCACGGCGTTCCGGAGGGTTCTCCGCGGCGTCTGTGGGCCGTCCTGTGTGTTCGGGCCGGCTCAGACTCAGCTTCAGATCTGCTCCCCCCGCAGCAGAGCCTCCGTGGCCGCGGCCCTCCTCCGGCGCCCGCCACGGCCTCAGGTGCCAGGCGCGCTCTGGAGACACTGATCTAATGCTTCCTCAGCTATAAAGACCGACGCCCACAAAGCCTCGCTCGCTCATTTCCACCAGCCTCTGTTATATCTCTCCGGCTTCCCTTTTCCCCTCCCCGCCTATAGGAAACAGCCTCTTCCGCCTCGAGCAGTTAGGTCACTCCTTCTCACATCCATCAGCTGTTAATGGGGCCAGAGGAACATCTCAAAAAGCCCAGCGGAACACGCGGGAACCGACAGGAAACGCTCAGCTGACACACGGAGACGCGAGCGCCGGCGAGCTGGATTTAATCACCGCGCAGGACGGGCACGTAGGTTTCTAGAGACGGAAGGCTGAGCAGCCACTCGGCCAACAGTGCACAGAGGGTGACACCAGACGAGAGCGGCTCCCCTCACACAGGTGGAACACAGACCGGAGCTCCTCCAGATGTTCTCTGCAACGTTCCGCCCACGACCCTCAACCAAACACGGCCCGTTTAGCTGCAGGCCGGCCCGCGTAACAAGCTAATTTAGAAAAACTAACACAATCAGGCCTCGGTCCGAAACGCCGCCACAGTTTCACCGCTCACTCAATCACAGCAGAAAGTTCCCGTCACGGCGTTCCCTCGCACCACCGGCGACCCCTCCAGTCGCTCCCCCGACCGCCAGCGGCGCCCGATGGCCGCGCTTCTTTAATTCTAACAGCATATAAATGTAAACGTGGCCCGTTTCACTGGAATCGTATCATTACGACAACATTATTTTCTCATCCAGCATGTTTTCCCATTTCAACAAGCCCAGCACACAATAAAGTGCACGAGAGCGGGCGCTCCAGGACGGCCAGGTTTAAAAATAACTCCATCTAAAAATGCACTTTGGCTCCTTTAAGGGGAACATTTTTGCATTTTCTCCGAACCAATCGAAAGGATATCGACGATTTAACCGTTTCAGCTTTTAAACAGCTAACGCGCTGAGTGCCGATCTCCAAGTAAAGCGGCGAGTGCGGACCGCAGGTCAAACCAACACACGCGCGGCGCAGTCGCACGCCGCTGCTCTTCAACATCACTTTGGAGGCAGAAGCCCACTCAGACTTGTGGGTTTGGGATAGCAGGAGGGCTTTAATGAAGAGAGACGCACGGACGAGCCATCAACGCCGCCGACACTCGGGACGTTTTAAACTTCAAACACTGTCCATTTCACTCTGGCAGGACAGGTGAATGGAGGGAAAAGCACTCACACACACACACACACACACACAGCATAGACACGTATGCTCACGTGCGCTCATGCTGGAGGTATAAGGACTCTCTGAGTGAGTTTATGGAGCAACACAATCATATCGCTGGCTTTTAATCCTGCTGAAGGGGTTTTAGATTCCCAGCCATTATTGCCCGTCTCATCTCACACCTGACACGAGTCAGACAGAACGCAGGGATGGACCGGAGGAGCAGTATTCCAGAACATCTAAGAACACACCAGCAGCACATGAGAATCAAACAATTAAAAGTGCGGGGGAGGGAAGGAGGAGAAGAAGAAGAAAGTCTTTTTTTTTTAAGTGTCAACAGACGCAGGAGCCGACAGACAACCTGCCTCTGCACCCTCGGCGTCCCGCGCTCGCTCCCTTATCCCAAATCTCTGCTCCTGCCTCTCACGCGCTCCGCCGCCGCTTCTATTCTACGTGCGTGAAAAGCTTGTCACTGATGTGATGGCTCGTGAATGAGACGCAAAGGACAGCGCCGCGCCGGCTGCTGCGAGTCCATAAACGCGGCCGTCTCTTTCGTGCGCCGTCCTGGTTCCATTTACAAAACCTTGAAAAGAAAATTACAGCGCTGCGTTTTATTGGAAACGACCCATTCGGAGCTCCCGAGACGCCGCCGTTACCGAAGAGAGATTCAACAACAGAGAAAAACGAGTAAAGGCGCGGGCGAAGCCTGCGCGGATCGTTAGTTTGTCGAGATTCCGGCCCCAATAATCCAGTGGCGACGAGTATTCTGTCGACAAAATGTTGGGATCAGGGCTGACAGCTGCTGTCAGCGCCTCCGAATTATGTCAACATGAAATTCATTAATAAATTAAATACATCCACCTTCTATTTTAATTCAAAATAAATATTTGCCTGCATTTACAAGAGGACGTGTAAATAGTGAGTGTTAAAGCGCGGCCTTTTATCACCCTTCATTTATAATTCAGGTTCATCACATAAGCTCTTTTATAAAGAATTATTTTGGGAAGATTTGACTGGAAACAGCTGATTTCGTGGCTGAGAGCAGAAACGTGACAAGGTCATAAAACGTGATGAAGATCTGCTTCATCCCAGCTGGATCTTCTATTAAAGAGCAATTAAAAGTGTGTCATCGCGTCGCCAAAATGCCAGCACAGAGGGCGGGAGGGGGTGTGTGTGTGGGTGGGGGGGACACAACAGGAGGGGGGGGGGGACAGTAAATAAAATTAATTATGCCAAATGCCCCGGCGCCCATCAATCACGGGGCAATAATGCCCGTGTCAGGGTGCGCGCCACACGGCCTGTGCGCTTTTCTCTGGCTGACAGACAACGAACAGCAATTAATTGTCAGTTCATCTCTCCCTATTTCTCTCTCTCTTTTTTTTTTTTTTTTGGTCAGATGTGATCCGGAGTCCATCTGACAGGCGAGGATGTTGTGAACGACGCCTGGGAGCTTTGATGGGAGCAGTTTGACTTCCAGGGCGGAGGAAGGAAAGAAAAAGAGCAACTTCGCTTTCAGCGGCTGTGTGAAAATGGTCGACGGTCGCAAATAAAAGCAGCAACTTTTAAAGGCTCTGTCCCTGAAACGGGCTCTCCGGGAGGGAGCAAACGCGAGGGGAAAGTGTGGCCCGACACTATTAAATTGTGGAGTTTTTATGTTCATAGAAAGATATAAAAACCTGCGTCTTGGCGCAGCCGCAATTTTTGCCCTTTCGCGGATTACGGGTCTAAACCCGAGCTCGTTTTTATTTCTTATTAATTCTAATTTTTTTCCTAAAAGTCTGACATGTCAGGGTGCGCCTGTTTCCCGACAACACACTCCACAGTTTAAAAACGCAGCGAGGCTTCAGAATTTCAGCCACAGATCGTCTCTGCGTAAAATTTTTTTTAAAAAAAAACGAAAAATTAACATTTTCCCCGCTGATTAATCTACAAAGTTTACGCGTCGAATCACATCAAATCAGCGCTGATTCCACAAAGGAGTAAAGAAAAAGGCAGAAACGATCATCTGACCTAAAAAAGGCTCCTGAGTGGAGTTTGAGGCCTCGTGTCGGTTTAAAACAACCTCACACGAAAACGTTTCCGCGCTGGTGATTTTTAATTTCGCTGCACGGCGACGACAAAGCAGACGCGTGTAAAATTATCACCACATAAGCCACGCTGGTGTTTACTATCAAATCCCTCAATAAGGGTTATTAACGGGCGCGCAGGAGTCAACTTGGGCGCCCCCGAGAATAATCCGAACCTGCGAGGGGAGAAAAACTGAGTTGACACGGCAGCGAAGAGAAGCGCGTCTTTAGACGGCAACCCACTGTCATCAGAGGGTTGCCAAGCTCGGAATAAATGCACAAATCTCATATTTTTAAAATAAACAAATAAATAAGTAAACAAATCAACTGGGCCGGGAAGGGCTGAGTCTAATTTACACGCGTAAAGTTGCGGGTCGCTCCAAAGAGAGTCGCGTTTTTGCTTTGGAAAGTGTTTAGAAGAGGAATTACAAAGTTGATAAGGGAGCGCGGAGCCCGGACGGAGGGAAGGCTGACAGGGAAACTCCGAGGGTGGAATTCTCCGCTCTCTTATCAGCCACACTCGGATTTGTTTCCCCGCACGTTGCTGCAACTTCGAGCTTTTCGGCGAAAGTGCGATTTCGGAGAGTTTGAGTGGAAGCAGAGAGGCGAGAAAGAGACGGGAAGAGTTGAAAAAGGAGGGGAATGAAAGTGTGCATCAACCTGTTCTCTTGCTTTCTGAAGAAGTCAACTTTCACGCCAGTGGTTGGACCATGTGGACAGCCCGCTTCTGCTCCTCAAGCCCCCGGCGCGTCTCACGGCGACAAAGGGGGGCACAACCCGGCAGCAGGAAAAATTTAAAAAAAAATAAAAAGTGAAGAAACACAGAGGGGAGAGAGAGACAGAGAAACCTTGGAGCTAAGACCGCAGGAACATTACTGGAAACGACAAAAGCGTGGTCGTTAGTCCTTTCCTTTTCCCTTTTGTGTGCGTCCTCTCCTCTCGGAGTGGCCCCTCTGGAGTGAAGTCAGAACAATACTGCCGCTAAAAACTCTGGCACTGTGCGCAAGTTGCCGCGAAGAGCCGGCGCAGCTTCTCGTCTTGTTTGCTCGCGTCCGCGTCCGCGTCCGCGTCCTCCGCCGCCTCTTCAAACAGGCTTCTTCAGCGCGACCGAGCTCTCCTCCGATCCTTACTTTTTGGCATCCCGTCTGTTGCTCGCTGGTTCGCTGTGGAGCAGGCTTGGATCACCAGCGCGGCGTGTAACTGTGTGTGAGCGTGTGCGTGTACACGAGCGTGGAGTGTGTATGTGTGTGTGCGCTGCGGGGGGACAGTTTGTTGCGCTACCGTAATGCCTCTAAAACAGGTGCGCGTTTTGAGGGAGCAGCGTCTCTCTCTTTCTCTCTCTCTTTCTCTCTCTCTCGTTCGTTCTCTCTCTCCCTCTCTCTCCCCTCTCTCCCCCTCTCTCACCCCCCCCCCCTCTCTCTTTTGTATGGGGAAGGCACTGATCTTTTGACCTCTTTTGCATCCAGGCTCTGTTGTGCCATTGTTGGGGCAGAGAGGAACAGATGTCGGCCTGCTCAGAGTTTGGGTGTCAGAAACAAACCCCTGATCACTCAGACTTAACTTGTGGCCTGTTACACATTTAAAATTGATCCCAAACTTGAAAAAAAAACACCTCATGTAATTCATATTGATAATGGGAAGAGAAGGAAAACTCTGGATCTGTCCACATAATAAAGATTTATCTGATATCTGGTAAATAAAACAGAAATGTGGAATCGATCTCCTGATTGGAAAATTTACGCCACCCTCGTCCTTTATGTGTTTTGGAATCCCGACAGACACTTTTGGAGATTTATTAGCAGATATTCGCCACATTCATTTAGTAATTGACAGCGTCGTCACCGTGGAGACGGCTGTCGGTGATGAAATCCAGAGCTTACGTCAAACCTGTCAGCGTAAAATATATATATATGATAAAATAATGAAATAAATAAATAAAGGGGGGGTTGGGGGGGGACCAGAAGTCATTGACTTTGGTACTAAATTTGGATTCAGCCTCCCCTCTCTTCTCTATCTGAGCTGTTACCTCCGGGAATTGATGGCGGTCCATCAGAGCACCGTCCATAGATCACGACTGCAGTAAATCACAGCACAGTCATGATCTATCTATCTATCTATCTATCTATCTATCTATCTATCTATCTATCTATCTATCTATCTATCTATCTATCTATCTATCTATCTATCTATCTATCTATCTATCTATCTATCTATCTATCTATCTATCTGACATAAACATATAGAAATCTCCTCCGGCCACCAGAGGCTTATTAATGTTCTAATCTATTAATCAGTATTAATGTCTTTCCATGTTTTCTGATATCAACGGTCATCGATTTACGGTTGGTTCTGAGGTTTTTCCTCTTTCATGAGGGAGCAAACGTTTAAATATCGCATCCGTTGACGTCTTTACCGTCGTGGCCGCCCCGGCGGACAGATGCTGGCAGCAGGACGGATTCTATAGGTGAAAGAATGGAAGCGGGTCAGGCTGAAGCCGGCCTGGACGTCTGAAGTCAGCACCTTCCATCCTGTTATGGGAGGAAGGAGAAAATCTCCCCCGTCTCCCCGTCGCGTTTAGGAACCCTTCTCCCCCTGTTAATCAGGGGGAATAATTATGAAAGTGGACAGGTAATTAAATTAAAACATAAGTGGCTACATGAGCCGGGTTGGCTGTTCTACAAGCTTTTCTCTGGCTTAATTAAAGAGAAATATGGGAGTGCTCACCCGCAGTGTCACCGTGCTGGTAAAAATGAGGAAAAAAAAGCTCCCGCCACTAACTTCAATAAGTCAATGTGATCCTTTAAACGCAGGCGGAAAGAAGCGGTTCCTGCCTGTGTTTCTATGTGATGGAGGGGATTCGTCCCCGCTGCTACATCAGTCGCAGCACAAACAAGCGCCTTGTTTGTTTGTAGGGGGGCTGACGCGGCGGCGGCGGGAGCGAGGCGAGGGAGCGTTTTAGCAGCCGTCTGAGAGGCGCGTTGTAAAATAAATCTACAATGAAATAAAACTTACTGCCGTCGATGTTTACACACAAACAGCCCCCCGCCAAATCCCCACGCCGCTGAGAATCAAACCCGAGGAGGCCTCACACACTCACACACACACTCACACACACACGGGTAAATAAATAGACCCAGAGCGGGAAACTAACCCACAAACGAAATCATCCAAACAGTCACAAACGTGCGTACGTGGTTCTCGCTCATACCAGCGAGCGTGTTTACAAACAAAGACAAAGTGGGAGGGCCGCTAACAGGCGCTCAAACAAACAAATACGCCACGTGCACCCCCGCCCGTGTGGCTCGCCACACCCTCCCGGGTCTGATGCAGAAGCTGCAGACACACCGATAAACACCGACCTTTGCCCTCGTGCTAACTGTAAAGGCTAGCCTGCGCGTGCATTAGCAAACATCTTCAAGCAACAATCAACACCTGCTTCCCATTAGCGCATGTTTCATAAACATGTTTATGGCTCCTCGTCCCACAGCCAGGCAGAGAAGCTCACGCACGTTAGAGCAAATCGACAAAGACGCGCTCGTGAAACGGGTTTAGGGCTACTTTCTCCTCGCCGCGGCCTTCAGTTGGGAAGGGGATAATTAAGGAGCCCCGACCAAAGCGGTGGCGCAAGTGTTAACAAGCTGTGTTAACACACACTCGCGCTGCTCCCCACATGTAGGGAGCGCCCGAGACGACCGCAGGCCCACTATGTCTCAAGTACGCACTTCATTTGAAAATCCCCCCTTAAAAAAATTAACATCACATATTTCAATTTTTTTTTTGATTATATGAGGAAAAAACCCCATGTGGCCTGAAAATGGTTTAGATGTAATTCTGCACCTTCTCATCGAGATGTAGGAAAACGCTACTGTAATTAAGTCACAGTCTTTGGGAGTTGAACTGGGATATTACACTGCAGGGTGGAGTAATTCAGCCACTGAGGTCTGAGGCAGGCACGAATCCCCCCCCCCCGCCAAAAAAAGAGTGATAATTGTACAAGGTGATTCATCAAAATGGGAGCTTTCATTTTCACTTCTGCAACATTAATCCTGCAAGTTGCCAGTTTGACTTCAAAATCAAGCTAAATAGCCTGAATCTTGTGTATTAAGTTTAAAAAAGAAATACTTTTTGTATGGAATATATCTATAGTATGAATGCCCATTTATGAAATAAGTCATTAACTATAGTAGATAAACTCCAGAGCGATGGCGCTAATGCTAATTATTAGCATTTTAGGCAGAGGAGTAACTCAACGTGTAGGGCTGTTCATCAAAGAGTCGAAGATTAGACTTTCATTAAAAATAAAGATCATTTTAAGACACCGGGACTCCAGATGTCTTCGTTAGGCTTCTAGTCACAAGGAAATGGAGATTTCATGCCAGCATTTAGGTTTCGCAAGTGCGCCGTAACTCACAGTGTCACATAAAACCTGCCTCTGTGTCAGGATACAGGGACATAAAATGTGCAATTTAACTTCCTGCTTCTTCCACAGGTGCATTTTAAACTGTGAAACGTCCACATGACTGTTGTTATGATGAAAAATACAATCTCAAGAGTCCTTCAATGTCAAAGTGAAAGTGTGGACTCTGTCAGCGTCCATGTCAGAACATCCGCAGGTCACTTAGCTCTGCGTGCTGCGCTGTTGTGCGTCCAATTTTCAAAATGTTCTCCTTGAACGTCATGTTCTTCTTTGAGCAACGACGTTATAAACAGCTGATGGATCCCACGTTGTTCTTTTCCAGCCAGAGTTCCCTGATTCTCGTGATAAACTCTGGCCCTGAAGACGCAACAGTGGGACGTAAAATCACCCTGAAAATCTCCTGGAAGTGCTGTATTTTTTTATTAACACGCCAGCGCCAGCACATCGATGATAATCGTTCCTCATAAGGAGGGTGATCTGTCTCAGCGCAGACGTCTTCTTAATATTAAACTTTCTTCCAACGTTTTTATCTGATGGTATCATCTACAAATGGATCGTTAGAGAAAGTTTAAAGGTAAAACTTGCTGAAATGCAGGGTTAAGATAAGAAGTGTTTGGATTTAGCTTTAGATAAACTTTATCAGGTCTACGGAGACATATTTGGTAGGGAACACTGGAAACAACACTTGGAAATGTCCAGAAATATCAGCCGGCGTTGAAAATAAATGACACTAATCCGCATATTAAAATCTAGATCAAAGCCATTAAACTCTTCCTGTTAGCCAACATGCTAACAGCTGCGGGTGCCTTCAGCAGTTTTATGAATGTAGAAGCACACGCAAGTTCTGGAAGTGTCATTTTTGTTGGAAGGAGATTTGCTGGAACGCCGCCGGAGGCGAGGGTGGGGGCAAATAAACCTGAGCTCAAACACGGATCCAACATTAAAAAGTGTCTTTCCTGCTGTTGACGAATTAAAATCGGATACTCGTTATTGCCAGTTTTGGAGTGTGAACACAAACGGTGAAGTCAGCAGTTAAAATAAGAGCGTGTGGGGCCGAGTGAGGCTGTTTATGTGTAAATGAAGACGTGATATTTAGGAAATATGCTTCAACTGAGTCCATGCAGGGCACACAAACACACACAAACACACACACACACACACACACACACACACACACACACACACACACGGCTTCCAGTCTTCCCCTTCAGTGCGATCTCGTATCAAAGCAAACAAATGACATGCTGTCTCCCCCACCGTAGTCCCCCTCACCCCACCCCCGCCCCCCCCACTGTCTTTTTTGATGCGTGGTTGTGTAAAATGACACGCCGTATCTCTCAGGCTGACATTATCACTCGCCGGTGCGCTCACATCTTCCGGCCGCACGTCTTTCCCACAGGACTCCCTACAGCGGGGGTCTTTGTCTCCAAAAGCATCACACACACACACACACACACACACACACACACACACACACACACACCATTGCTTTGAAAAGCCACATTTCTACCTCTGCATTGTCTGCTGCAGGCTGAAGGTAAGACAGAGAGATACGACACAGATGGAAAGATGTCAGCTGGACGTCCCCGTGACCAGCAGCACCCCCGCTGGAACCTGCTCGCCTCTGAAACAGGAAGTGAGGTCGGGATTGTGTGGAACGTGCGTAATGTTGGATCCAAAAGACCGTTAAATAGGTAAAGCCATAAAGACAATCAGATAGAGAGGACGCACGCGTCTCCTCTCCTCGTCCTTTGACACAATGTGCTGCAACACAGGAGTGTTTAATCAACACTTTGCAAAGACGGTGACATTGAACATCTATAGATTTCTGAGCATTTATTTATATTATTTCTGCGCGTGGAGGAGGTCACCTTTCACCCTAAACTTGTTCAAGACTTTTTCAGGGCTTTTGTTCTCCTGTTATCAAAAGATCTCTTTAACAAACGCAACTTCCCTCATTCCAGCTCATTATTGTGGACAGGTGCGTACGTGCACATTTACATGCACATACATGTGCACAGCCTCACAACCTTGGAGGCTTCGCCCTCAATGTAATAGGTTTTTGTTTGCTATATTCATGAAAAGTTTGGAGGATTCGCTGGCGAGGCCTAAACAGGATGTCGTTTGTGTTTGTGAATTCCATTAATGTCGCACATCCTCCACCATGGATTCCGCCAGACTTCCATCGCCGCAGGTCACTTTGTATGCAGACAAAAGGGGAGAGAAGAAAGAAGGGCATCGGAGGTCGGCGAACCGCCAGGCGGCTTTTTTGTCCCGCCAAACGCTCACGTGAGCGAGACTTGAGCGAATTTCAATAATCATCCTGAAGGACTTTTCTTCTTTGGCCACATTCTGCTAAATGTATCTCTCTCCTTCTAATTCCCCTTCACAAAGCGTCTGACTCAGGCTCCTCATCATGTCATTGGTCCCTTTTCTATTCCCCTGTGTTTGATTCTGACAAATACATGGATTATCGGCTGGGGGGGGGGATTTTTAAATATATGGCTAATGTGAGCTTTCATGCCTGTGCTTTAATCTGCTCAGTATTTAAAACCAATCTTGAGGACGGAGGAAAACGCGGAGGTCAGGCTTTCCCTGCGCCCGGCATCGGAGTAAGGAGAGGGAGCGAAATTGGGAGAGGGAGACTGGAAATGGTAGCAAGGAAAAAGGAAAGAGAAAGACAATCATTTAAATCCCAACTGGGATTAACTGCGGAATCGCAGGTATCAAACTTCATCTGGCAGCAGGGCTGAGGAGGAAAGTTGTGTCTGTGTGGGTGTGAAAGGGCGATTCTGAGGTTGGGGTGTTTCCCTTATTTTACTTATCTTGCGCCCGAGAAATTGGACTTCAATCTCAGACGCCTTGGTAATTTGGGGGGGGGGGGGGCATGACACAGACAGGGAGGGACGCTCCGTCAAGCCCAGCTCCTCCACCGTCGCAGTGACATTTACTCATCTGCAAGTCGGCACCTTCTCCTGCTTATTACCGCCCTTTCCTCACCTCCTCACCATCCGTCTCCGTGTACCTGTCCCCCGTCTCCTTCTGTACAGGTGAAAGGCGGGCGGGTCCTCAGACGGGTTGGAGTGGCGTCCGTCCTCCTGCGTGTCAGGTTAAAGAGCAGCAGGAGATTTGCGGCTTCACCTCTGCAGCTTCATACTGCATTAAGCATCTTATAGACCTTTAGTTTACGACTGGAATATAAGGGACTTAACATATCGCTGCCATAAAGCCCGACGCACTCGGAGGAGTTGCAGGGAAACACGCCTGCACACGTGTGAACAGAGTAAAGTTTTTATGGTACAGAATGGAGCGGCTCACCCAGGACAGCAAACTGGGCCAAGGCAGATACCATCTGATCCACTTGTTTGCTCCTCGGCCGTGCAATCGCAGTCCTCCGCTGCCGAGGAAGCGTTCAGACTGCCGTTTGAACATCAACGCAGCATGCAAATAACATTCACCACCCCTTTTCACATCAGATAAGATAACCCACAATGCCTCGCCTGGCAGCGCAGGGGAGTGTTTGGCGTCCCGAGGCTACGTCGCTTTGGCAAAACATCGGAAATGAGCCATCTCAGCATGTTCGCGTGGAAAAAAGGAGCAAGTTCATGCGTATGTATGTCCTGTGTACACATGCATGTGTGTGTGTGTACGTGTGTGTGTGTGTGTGAGAGGGCGCACAGGGACTCAATGTTGAGAGGGTAAATGGAGAGAGGATTAGGGGGGGAGTGGAGGGCTGAGGTAGCCCTTTAATTTGGAAAGTTTGATGTGAGTGACGCACATCTGGCTCCCCAAGATGATGGATTCTGCCACTCATGCTATATGGGGAAGCGATCCATCCTTCTTTTATCTTCTCCCTCCTTCCACGTCCCTTACCTCAGCCCTCCGTCTCATCAGCACACCCCCACCCCCCCCGCCCGCCTCCCCAACCCTCACCTCTTGCTCTCATAAATTCATCCTTCCTGCTTTCCAGATTCCTCCAGCTACTTTGATTGTTGCCGCAGCAACTTTGTCCCAGAGGAACAAATCCAACCAGCACACTTGCCGCTCACATGCGTCTGACTTTTCCCAAATTTTTGCATGTGAAAAAGCACTTCGACTGCAAAACTGTCATGTGATTACCGCTAATATCCATAGAGAAGCTTCATTACCGCTGTATAAAAAGGATTAGGAGACCTGGAGACCCTGGAACTCAGAGAAAAGTTAGTTCTGTGTGGTCCCATACAAAAGCATTTCTTCCTGGTGGACCATCTTGTGCGCGTTCCTCACCATTTGTATATGTGCACGGTATTTTTAGCGCCTTTTTCAGCAGCAGAGGTGAAGAATGAAAGCATCAGAACAACGTGAAGCTTGTGGAGATGCAGGAATATGTTCACTTTTATGAAAGAAGAAACATCTTTCAATGTGGAAGGAAGTCATTCGGCAGAATTTGGCTTTCTATTGTCACTTTGCTAACAAAAATACACAAAATGAAGGCATTCAGCCTTCGCAGAATGTCTGTATAAGAAATTTCCACGAGCCACGACCTTCCAGCCTTTAGAAAGTTTTTCAATCTCGGCCAAAGCAACGGCCGACACGCAGGTGTGGACACGGCGCCTTTGTGTCCATTCAGAAAACGGCTTTTGTGCGTCCCATGTACAGATTTATTAGCAGCTAAACGCTTTAAAGGAGTTGTATCATCATTATCTTGTGCAGCCAGGCTGGTGGCAACACTTTTAAAATAGTTCTCTCAGTTCAGGTTTGAGCGCTACCCCAGGGGACGCCTGCTGCCGGGGCCTCGCGCTGCAACGCGTTTCGGATATTCTGCATTTTAATATACACACACCTTCATTTAAATCAACCTGAAACAGACCTGGAGATAGTTCCACTAGAACGAGGAGCGGTTTGCAAATGAAAAGCAGCTCAGGTGGTAAATATGCTGCAGCTCCTTCTAAATTCTGGAAGGTTCCACCAATCACCATTATTCTGCCAGAGAAACGGGGGCGCGTGATGAGGTAAATCAGCATCCTGCGACATCCCCTGAAACAATGTGGACTGATGATCAGATTTAGGAATGCTCTCGCACCCGGCCCACTCTAACCTCTGGGGCCTCATTCCGGCCCTGGAGTCTCCTCAGCGGAGGACCACGTCCATCAGCTTCTCCCTCAATCTCCAGACAGATGGCCCCGAAGTCACCGTCTATTTGGTCCTTTATGTCTACACTGATGGATTTGTAAATACAAGGAGCACTGTGTCACACAAACACACACGCGCGCCCAGTGTCCAGTTGATTATGGGGCCACAGGGCGACCTCTGACTCCATCAGCACAAAGGTAATCCCAGCACTTCTTCTGCTTTCTTACTCAAATATAATTCTCCCCATTTGGCATCTTGACATCATTTTTTCGGTCTCTCTCAGTCACCCCTGCCACCGTTTTCTTTCTCTTTACCCGGCCAAAACACGGCCATAATAACTTTATTTTATTTTGCTCCCCCGCTTCAATGCACAACATTCAACCTTTACCTCTCCATTCTCTTTTTAATGTCTTTTTGTCCTTCTTCTTTCGTTCTCTCCTGACTTCCAAGGTCAGACAGGACAAACAATGCCACTGGTGTCAGTCTGAACGTGGCTACCCACCGCTGCAGCACTGTGTTGCCTTGGCAACCAACTAACCATTAATTTTCAATTAAAGTAGACAAAGAGATGACAGCTCAGGGTCCATGGAACATGTCAAGAAGCAGTATTAATATACGACAAGTGAGCATAATTGTGTGTCCATTTTCCTCAGCTCTCATCTTTGCTATCAGTGAAATGTGAAAGCAGCAGATAATTTGAGGGTGTGGGAGACGCTGGGCCGCTGTTTTCTTTTAACCAAGATGTATCTCCCTGAGAATTGTGGCATTCATCATTACCTTTATGAATATTGTTGTCAGGCGTGTTATTATTTTCATAATAACCACTCTATCAGAAAAATGGTATATTACCAGAGACTTCAATGCTGAGTTACTCGCACACGTGCACGCACACGCACGTGCTGCGCTGAGTGAATTCCAGAGGTTACACATTTCCATTATCTGACCACTTTGATGAGACCTCCAGCTAATGCAAATAAACCGTTGCTTTTCTCTTTTAATGTCTCGACACGACGCACTTTGCAGCACAAACACAAGCAAACATCG